>NW_027210353.1:0-80567 GCF_027789765.1 Dendropsophus ebraccatus | reverse complement strand
ATACCCTATTATGCGCTCCACCCTCTCAGATGGCGGACCGGACGTGCTTTCACACTGCATCTCCTATTGCCTAGCACTGCCTCTGTCTTCCTTTCTGCTCTCAAATCTGAATAGCTCCACCCCCCAATCACACTGCGTCTGCTTCCACCTGATGGATGGCAGACATACACGTCTCTGTCTCTGTCTCCGTCTCTGTCTGGCATACATGACATGCAGCTAGCTCTTTGGCTGGCTGTCTCTGTAGCTGGCTGGCTGTCTCTGTGGCTGGCTGCCTAGCTGGCTAGCTTATTATTAGTACCTACCTACCTACCTACCTACCTACCTATCTATCTATCTATCTATCTATCTATCTATCTATCTATCTATCTATCTATCTAATCTATCCTATCTATCCTATCTATTCTATCTAATGTATCTAATCTATCTATCAAAGAACATGGAGGGTGAATTCTCCCAGCTGGAGCCGTAGGCAGGCAGCATCAGCAGGATACATCGGCCGGCCACCAGGAAATCAAATCCAAAGGAAACGGTTTAATAAACTGCACCTACCTTTCCACCTACCTGCTCGGTCGCTTGACCGGCTGCAACTGAGCTGCTTGTTGTGCTGGCAGCTGTGTATAGCAGCAAAGCCTTGATGACATCACGTCCCGCGATGACATCACCAGCACTGGCCCGGCAGCCAAGTTGTAAACAACTCTGCCAGTTGGTTGCCATGGCAACAGAGGCCAGCAAGTCTTGGACAAACAAACTTTTCGTAGCCACACTCGGGCTAATTTTTCGGGGTCGGTCCACCTGCGCACAACACACTCGAGGGATGTTTCTTGCAAAACAGTAGTTTCAGGTGCAGCCGGCTTGTTTCCTTCTTCATTCTTTTGCTCTGTTTTTTGCAAACTCATTAGGGGGTGCACTGAACCTGGAGGCACTGCAATACCAGGTCAATGCCTGGAGAGGACAGAGCAAGCTCTTTTTCCATCTCCCTGTTCTAAAAATCCATTTAATATATGGTCCCCAGATAGGGGACGTATCAGATATTAAACTGATAAGAACAGATTTTTTTGATTGAAAATATCTTTATTACAATCAGTCGTCGTCAGGCATACATAAACTGTGACGCAGCACAGTTCAATAAATAAGACACTACATACTCAGCACCATGGTACAACATACAGCACAGGCTCCCTACGCTATACATCATACCACCCGCTACACTAACATTCCTGCATACCTTAACAATCCTAAAACAACAAACAATAAAGCAATACAGACAAGTGATGGGGTAAGGGGGGTGGGAGAGAGGGGGGTAGGGAGGGGAAATCACAGGCCCGAAGCTTTATTGAAAGACAACACAACACAAGGGGAGAGGGGGAAGGAGAGGGGTATCAATCCTCTTCTTCCTGGTCCGATCTGTCCATGATGGAATAGTCTCTGAGCAGGCTGTGGACCAGCCTGCGGCAGTCCAGAAAGGACATCCTCTCCTTCTTCAGAATGAGGCGGTTCCTGGCAAGCCATATAGCGTCCTTAAAACAGTTCATAAGGCGCCAGGCCTCCCGGGTTGCCTCATCGCCGAAATTCCCAGGGAACAGGCCGTACAGCACCGCGCAGTGCGTTAGCCTGTTCCTGGGCACACAGTCACTGAGTTCAAGTTCCAGGGCGTCCAACAGGCCCTGAGCAAACGGACACTGCCAAAAGAGGTGCGAAGATGTTTCCTCCACGAAGGGGCACCGGGGGCAGTACCGCGTTTTGCACAGGTTGCGGGCATGCATGAATGACCTCAAAGGCAGTCCCCCCCTGAATGGCCATCCAAGACAAGTCCTTGTGCCCGTTGGTCAGCTTTGCCGAAGCCACATTTGTCCATACAGTCTCTGCGGTGGCCGCAGCGAGCCCTGGAACGAGCTCCATAGAGTCCTGTGCTCTGATGAGCTTGTGGACAGTTTTTGGCTTCCACAAGTCGGGCTTGAGTCCCTCCAGTTGGTGTTCCCTCACAAACTTGACGACGCCCCCGTAGAACCAGGGAGTGGTGCCAGTTGTAAGGGATGGAGCTGTCCCACTTGTCCCAGCTCAGACCCCTCCAGAGGGGGAGGAGGAACAGGCGAGACATGGACCTGCCCGCAGAGCCATTCTTCTGTTGCAGAGTCCTCCGCACACAGTCACATACAAAGGCTGCCCGCAGCAAGGTAGGGATATCCGGAACACCTTTTCCGCCCTTGCGGGGTTCCTTGTACATCACGGAGCGCTTCACTCTGTCCATTTTGGAGCCCCAGATGAAACAAAACACGGTCCTGGTGATGGCCCTGCAGACGGTGACATGGGGGGGCCAGGCCTGTGCTACTACACTTGATCTTAGCCAAAAGGCCGAGAAGCGATGGCCACAACGGTTTCCCGAAAACTCCCCTTCTCGGACACCACGTCCTTCTTGTTAAGGCGAAGCCAGACATACATACCCTATTATGCGCTCCACCCTCTCAGATGGCGGACCGGACGTGCTTTCACACTGCATCTCCTATTGCCTAGCACTGCCTCTGTCTTCCTTTCTGCTCTCAAATCTGAATAGCTCCACCCCCCAATCACACTGCGTCTGCTTCCACCTGATGGATGGCAGACATACACGTCTCTGTCTCTGTCTCCGTCTCTGTCTGGCATACATGACATGCAGCTAGCTCTTTGGCTGGCTGTCTCTGTAGCTGGCTGGCTGTCTCTGTGGCTGGCTGCCTAGCTGGCTAGCTTATTATTAGTACCTACCTACCTACCTACCTACCTACCTATCTATCTATCTATCTATCTATCTATCTATCTATCTATCTATCTATCTATCTAATCTATCCTATCTATCCTATCTATTCTATCTAATGTATCTAATCTATCTATCAAAGAACATGGAGGGTGAATTCTCCCAGCTGGAGCCGTAGGCAGGCAGCATCAGCAGGATACATCGGCCGGCCACCAGGAAATCAAATCCAAAGGAAACGGTTTAATAAACTGCACCTACCTTTCCACCTACCTGCTCGGTCGCTTGACCGGCTGCAACTGAGCTGCTTGTTGTGCTGGCAGCTGTGTATAGCAGCAAAGCCTTGATGACATCACGTCCCGCGATGACATCACCAGCACTGGCCCGGCAGCCAAGTTGTAAACAACTCTGCCAGTTGGTTGCCATGGCAACAGAGGCCAGCAAGTCTTGGACAAACAAACTTTTCGTAGCCACACTCGGGCTAATTTTTCGGGGTCGGTCCACCTGCGCACAACACACTCGAGGGATGTTTCTTGCAAAACAGTAGTTTCAGGTGCAGCCGGCTTGTTTCCTTCTTCATTCTTTTGCTCTGTTTTTTGCAAACTCATTAGGGGGTGCACTGAACCTGGAGGCACTGCAATACCAGGTCAATGCCTGGAGAGGACAGAGCAAGCTCTTTTTCCATCTCCCTGTTCTAAAAATCCATTTAATATATGGTCCCCAGATAGGGGACGTATCAGATATTAAACTGATAAGAACAGATACTACACTTGATCTTAGCCAAAAGGCCGAGAAGCGATGGCCACAACGGTTTCCCGAAAACTCCCCTTCTCGGACACCACGTCCTTCTTGTTAAGGCGAAGCCAGACATACATACCCTATTATGCGCTCCACCCTCTCAGATGGCGGACCGGACGTGCTTTCACACTGCATCTCCTATTGCCTAGCACTGCCTCTGTCTTCCTTTCTGCTCTCAAATCTGAATAGCTCCACCCCCCAATCACACTGCGTCTGCTTCCACCTGATGGATGGCAGACATACACGTCTCTGTCTCTGTCTCCGTCTCTGTCTGGCATACATGACATGCAGCTAGCTCTTTGGCTGGCTGTCTCTGTAGCTGGCTGGCTGTCTCTGTGGCTGGCTGCCTAGCTGGCTAGCTTATTATTAGTACCTACCTACCTACCTACCTACCTACCTATCTATCTATCTATCTATCTATCTATCTATCTATCTATCTATCTATCTATCTATCTATCTAATCTATCCTATCTATCCTATCTATTCTATCTAATGTATCTAATCTATCTATCAAAGAACATGGAGGGTGAATTCTCCCAGCTGGAGCCGTAGGCAGGCAGCATCAGCAGGATACATCGGCCGGCCACCAGGAAATCAAATCCAAAGGAAACGGTTTAATAAACTGCACCTACCTTTCCACCTACCTGCTCGGTCGCTTGACCGGCTGCAACTGAGCTGCTTGTTGTGCTGGCAGCTGTGTATAGCAGCAAAGCCTTGATGACATCACGTCCCGCGATGACATCACCAGCACTGGCCCGGCAGCCAAGTTGTAAACAACTCTGCCAGTTGGTTGCCATGGCAACAGAGGCCAGCAAGTCTTGGACAAACAAACTTTTCGTAGCCACACTCGGGCTAATTTTTCGGGGTCGGTCCACCTGCGCACAACACACTCGAGGGATGTTTCTTGCAAAACAGTAGTTTCAGGTGCAGCCGGCTTGTTTCCTTCTTCATTCTTTTGCTCTGTTTTTTGCAAACTCATTAGGGGGTGCACTGAACCTGGAGGCACTGCAATACAGGTCAATGCCTGGAGAGGACAGAGCAAGCTCTTTTTCCATCTCCCTGTTCTAAAAATCCATTTAATATATGGTCCCCAGATAGGGGACGTATCAGATATTAAACTGATAAGAACAGATTTTTTTGATTGAAAATATCTTTATTACAATCAGTCGTCGTCAGGCATACATAAACTGTGACGCAGCACAGTTCAATAAATAAGACACTACATACTCAGCACCATGGTACAACATACAGCACAGGCTCCCTACGCTATACATCATACCACCCGCTACACTAACATTCCTGCATACCTTAACAATCCTAAAACAACAAACAATAAAGCAATACAGACAAGTGATGGGGTAAGGGGGGTGGGAGAGAGGGGGGTAGGGAGGGGAAATCACAGGCCCGAAGCTTTATTGAAAGACAACACAACACAAGGGGAGAGGGGGAAGGAGAGGGGTATCAATCCTCTTCTTCCTGGTCCGATCTGTCCATGATGGAATAGTCTCTGAGCAGGCTGTGGACCAGCCTGCGGCAGTCCAGAAAGGACATCCTCTCCTTCTTCAGAATGAGGCGGTTCCTGGCAAGCCATATAGCGTCCTTAAAACAGTTCATAAGGCGCCAGGCCTCCCGGGTTGCCTCATCGCCGAAATTCCCAGGGAACAGGCCGTACAGCACCGCGCAGTGCGTTAGCCTGTTCCTGGGCACACAGTCACTGAGTTCAAGTTCCAGGGCGTCCAACAGGCCCTGAGCAAACGGACACTGCCAAAAGAGGTGCGAAGATGTTTCCTCCACGAAGGGGCACCGGGGGCAGTACCGCGTTTTGCACAGGTTGCGGGCATGCATGAATGACCTCAAAGGCAGTCCCCCCTGAATGGCCATCCAAGACAAGTCCTTGTGCCCGTTGGTCAGCTTTGCCGAAGCCACATTTGTCCATACAGTCTCTGCGGTGGCCGCAGCGAGCCCTGGAACGAGCTCCATAGAGTCCTGTGCTCTGATGAGCTTGTGGACAGTTTTTGGCTTCCACAAGTCGGGCTTGAGTCCCTCCAGTTGGTGTTCCCTCACAAACTTGACGACGCCCCCGTAGAACCAGGGAGTGTGCCAGTTGTAAGGGATGGAGCTGTCCCACTTGTCCCAGCTCAGACCCCTCCAGAGGGGGAGGAGGACCAGGCGAGACATGGACCTGCCCGCAGAGCCATTCTTCTGTTGCAGAGTCCTCCGCACACAGTCACATACAAAGGCTGCCCGCAGCAAGGTAGGGATATCCGGAACACCTTTTCCGCCCTTGCGGGGTTCCTTGTACATCACGGAGCGCTTCACTCTGTCCATTTTGGAGCCCCAGATGAAACAAAACACGGTCCTGGTGATGGCCCTGCAGACGGTGACATGGGGGGGCCAGGCCTGTGCTACTACACTTGATCTTAGCCAAAAGGCCGAGAAGCGATGGCCACAACGGTTTCCCGAAAACTCCCCTTCTCGGACACCACGTCCTTCTTGTTAAGGCGAAGCCAGACATACATACCCTATTATGCGCTCCACCCTCTCAGATGGCGGACCGGACGTGCTTTCACACTGCATCTCCTATTGCCTAGCACTGCCTCTGTCTTCCTTTCTGCTCTCAAATCTGAATAGCTCCACCCCCCAATCACACTGCGTCTGCTTCCACCTGATGGATGGCAGACATACACGTCTCTGTCTCTGTCTCCGTCTCTGTCTGGCATACATGACATGCAGCTAGCTCTTTGGCTGGCTGTCTCTGTAGCTGGCTGGCTGTCTCTGTGGCTGGCTGCCTAGCTGGCTAGCTTATTATTAGTACCTACCTACCTACCTACCTATCTATCTATCTATCTATCTATCTATCTATCTATCTATCTATCTATCTATCTAATCTATCCTATCTATCCTATCTATTCTATCTAATGTATCTAATCTATCTATCAAAGAACATGGAGGGTGAATTCTCCCAGCTGGAGCCGTAGGCAGGCAGCATCAGCAGGATACATCGGCCGGCCACCAGGAAATCAAATCCAAAGGAAACGGTTTAATAAACTGCACCTACCTTTCCACCTACCTGCTCGGTCGCTTGACCGGCTGCAACTGAGCTGCTTGTTGTGCTGGCAGCTGTGTATAGCAGCAAAGCCTTGATGACATCACGTCCCGCGATGACATCACCAGCACTGGCCCGGCAGCCAAGTTGTAAACAACTCTGCCAGTTGGTTGCCATGGCAACAGAGGCCAGCAAGTCTTGGACAAACAAACTTTTCGTAGCCACACTCGGGCTAATTTTTTCGGGGTCGGTCCACCTGCGCACAACACACTCGAGGGATGTTTCTTGCAAAACAGTAGTTTCAGGTGCAGCCGGCTTGTTTCCTTCTTCATTCTTTTGCTCTGTTTTTTGCAAACTCATTAGGGGGTGCACTGAACCTGGAGGCACTGCAATACCAGGTCAATGCCTGGAGAGGACAGAGCAAGCTCTTTTTCCATCTCCCTGTTCTAAAAATCCATTTAATATATGGTCCCCAGATAGGGGACGTATCAGATATTAAACTGATAAGAACAGATACTACACTTGATCTTAGCCAAAAGGCCGAGAATCGATGGCCACAACGGTTTCCCGAAAACTCCCCTTCTCGGACACCACGTCCTTCTTGTTAAGGCGAAGCCAGACATACATACCCTATTATGCGCTCCACCCTCTCAGATGGCGGACCGGACGTGCTTTCACACTGCATCTCCTATTGCCTAGCACTGCCTCTGTCTTCCTTTCTGCTCTCAAATCTGAATAGCTCCACCCCCCAATCACACTGCGTCTGCTTCCACCTGATGGATGGCAGACATACACGTCTCTGTCTCTGTCTCCCGTCTCTGTCTGGCATACATGACATGCAGCTAGCTCTTTTGGCTGGCTGTCTCTGTAGCTGGCTGGCTGTCTCTGTGGCTGGCTGCTAGCTGGCTAGCTTATTATTAGTACCTACCTACCTACCTACCTACCTACCTATCTATCTATCTATCTATCTATCTATCTATCTATCTATCTATCTATCTATCTATCTATCTAATCTATCCTATCTATCCTATCTATTCTATCTAATGTATCTAATCTATCTAATCAAAGAACATGGAGGGTGAATTCTCCCAGCTGGAGCCGTAGGCAGGCAGCATCAGCAGGATACATCGGCCGGCACCAGGAAATCAAATCCAAAGGAAACGGTTTAATAAACTGCACCTACCTTTCCACCTACCTGCTCGGTCGCTTGACCGGCTGCAACTGAGCTGCTTGTTGTGCTGGCAGCTGTGTATAGCAGCAAAGCCTTGATGACATCACGTCCCGCGATGACATCACCAGCACTGGCCCGGCAGCCAAGTTGTAAACAACTCTGCCAGTTGGTTGCCATGGCAACAGAGGCCAGCAAGTCTTGGACAAACAAACTTTTCGTAGCCACACTCGGGCTAATTTTTCGGGGTCGGTCCACCTGCGCACAACACACTCGAGGGATGTTTCTTGCAAAACAGTAGTTTCAGGTGGCAGCCGGCTTGTTTCCTTCTTCATTCTTTTGCTCTGTTTTTTGCAAACTCATTAGGGGGTGCACTGAACCTGGAGGCACTGCAATACCAGGTCAATGCCTGGAGAGGACAGAGCAAGCTCTTTTTCCATCTCCCGTTTCTAAAATCCATTTAATATATGGTCCCCAGATAGGGGACGTATCAGATATTAAACTGATAAGAACAGATTTTTTTGATTGAAAATATCTTTATTACAATCAGTCGTCGTCAGGCATACATAAACTGTGACGCAGCACAGTTCAATAAATAAGACACTACATACTCAGCACCATGGTACAACATACAGCACAGGCTCCCTACGCTATACATCATACCACCCGCTACACTAACATTCCTGCATACCTTAACAATCCTAAAACAACAAACAATAAAGCAATACAGACAAGTGATGGGGTAAGGGGGGTGGGAGAGAGGGGGGTAGGGAGGGGAAATCACAGGCCCGAAGCTTTATTGAAAGACAACACACAACAAGGGGAGAGGGGGAAGGAGAGGGGTATCAATCCTCTTCTTCCTGGTCCGATCTGTCCATGATGGAATAGTCTCTGAGCAGGCTGTGGACCAGCCTGCGGCAGTCCAGAAAGGACATCCTCTCCTTCTTCAGAATGAGGCGGTTCCTGGCAAGCCATATAGCGTCCTTAAAACAGTTCATAAGGCGCCAGGCCTCCCGGGTTGCCTCATCGCCAGAAATTCCCAGGGAACAGGCCGTACAGCACCGCGCAGTGCGTTAGCCTGTTCCTGGGCACACAGTCACTGAGTTCAAGTTCCAGGGCGTCCAACAGGCCCTGAGCAAACGGACACTGCCAAAAGAGGTGCGAAGATGTTTCCTCCACGAAGGGGCACCGGGGGCAGTACCGCGTTTTGCACAGGTTGCGGGCATGCATGAATGACCTCAAAGGCAGTCCCCCCTGAATGGCCATCCAAGACAAGTCCTTGTGCCCGTTGGTCAGCTTTGCCGAAGCCACATTTGTCCATACAGTCTCTGCGGTGGCCGCAGCGAGCCCTGGAACGAGCTCCATAGAGTCCTGTGCTCTGATGAGCTTGTGGACAGTTTTTGGCTTCCACAAGTCGGGCTTGAGTCCCTCCAGTTGGTGTTTCCCTCACAAACTTGACGACGCCCCCGTAGAACCAGGGAGTGTGCCAGTTGTAAGGGATGGAGCTGTCCCACTTGTCCCAGCTCAGACCCCTCCAGAGGGGGAGGAGGAACAGGCGAGACATGGACCTGCCCGCAGAGCCATTCTTCTGTTGCAGAGTCCTCCGCACACAGTCACATACAAAGGCTGCCCGCAGCAAGGTAGGGATATCCGGAACACCTTTTCCGCCCTTGCGGGGTTCCTTGTACATCACGGAGCGCTTCACTCTGTCCATTTTGGAGCCCCAGATGAAACAAAACACGGTCCTGGTGATGGCCCTGCAGACGGTGACATGGGGGGGCCAGGCCTGTGCTACCTACACTTGATCTTAGCCAAAAGGCCGAGAAGCGATGGCCACAACGGTTTCCCGAAAACTCCCCTTCTCGGACACCACGTCCTTCTTGTTAAGGCGAAGCCAGACATACATACCCTATTATGCGCTCCACCCTCTCAGATGGCGGACCGGACGTGCTTTCACACTGCATCTCCTATTGCCTAGCACTGCCTCTGTCTTCCTTTCTGCTCTCAAATCTGAATAGCTCCACCCCCCAATCACACTGCGTCTGCTTCCACCTGATGGATGGCAGACATACACGTCTCTGTCTCTGTCTCCGTCTCTGTCTGGCATACATGACATGCAGCTAGCTCTTTGGCTGGCTGTCTCTGTAGCTGGCTGGCTGTCTCTGTGGCTGGCTGCCTAGCTGGCTAGCTTATTATTAGTACCTACCTACCTACCTACCTACCTACCTATCTATCTATCTATCTATCTATCTATCTATCTATCTATCTATCTATCTAATCTATCCTATCTATCCTATCTATTCTATCTAATGTATCTAATCTATCTATCAAAGAACATGGAGGGTGAATTCTCCCAGCTGGAGCCGTAGGCAGTGCAGCATCAGCAGGATACATCGGCCGGCCACCAGGAAATCAAATCCAAAGGAAACGGTTTAATAAACTGCACCTACCTTTCCACCTACCTGCTCGGTCGCTTGAACCGGCTGCAACTGAGCTGCTTGTTGTGCTGGCAGCTGTGTATAGCAGCAAAGCCTTGATGACATCACGTCCCGCGATGACATCACCAGCACGGGCCCGGCAGCCAAGTTGTAAACAACTCTGCCAGTTGGTTGCCATGGCAACAGAGGCCAGCAAGTCTTGGACAAACAAACTTTTCGTAGCCACACTCGGGCTAATTTTTCGGGGTCGGTCCACCTGCGCACAACACACTCGAGGGATGTTTCTGCAAAACAGTAGTTTCAGGTGCAGCCGGCTTGTTTCCTTCTTCATTCTTTGCTCTGTTTTTTGCAAACTCATTAGGGGGTGCACTGAACCTGGAGGCACTGCAATACCAGGTCAATGCCTGGAGAGGACAGAGCAAGCTCTTTTTCCATCTCCCTGTTCTAAAAATCCATTTAATATATGGTCCCCAGATAGGGGACGTATCAGATATTAAACTGATAAGAACAGATTTTTTTGATTGAAAATATCTTTATTACAATCAGTCGTCGTCAGGCATACATAAACTGTGACGCAGCACAGTTCAATAAATAAGACACTACATACTCAGCACCATGGTACAACATACAGCACAGGCTCCCTACGCTATACATCATACCACCCGCTACACTAACATTCCTGCATACCTTAACAATCCTAAAACAACAAACAATAAAGCAATACAGACAAGTGATGGGGTAAGGGGGGTGGGAGAGAGGGGGGTAGGGAGGGGAAATCACAGGCCCGAAGCTTTATTGAAAGACAAACACAACACAAGGGGAGAGGGGGAAGGAGAGGGGTATCAATCCTCTTCTTCCTGGTCCGATCTGTCCATGATGGAATAGTCTCTGAGCAGGCTGTGGACCAGCCTGCGGCAGTCCAGAAAGGACATCCTCTCCTTCTTCAGAATGAGGCGGTTCCTGGCAAGCCATATAGCGTCCTTAAAACAGTTCATAAGGCGCCAGGCCTCCGGGTTGCCTCATCGCCGAAATTCCCAGGGAACAGGCCGTACAGCACCGCGCAGTGCGTTAGCCTGTTCCTGGGCACACAGTCACTGAGTTCAAGTTCCAGGGCGTCCAACAGGCCCTGAGCAAACGGACACTGCCAAAAGAGGTGCGAAGGATGTTTCCTCCACGAAGGGGCACCGGGGGCAGTACCGCGTTTTGCACAGGTTGCGGGCATGCATGAATGACCTCAAAGGCAGTCCCCCCTGAATGGCCATCCAAGACAAGTCCTTGTGCCCGTTGGTCAGCTTTGCCGAAGCCACATTTGTCCATACAGTCTCTGCGGTGGCCGCAGCGAGCCCTGGAACGAGCTCCATAGAGTCCTGTGCTCTGATGAGCTTGTGGACAGTTTTTGGCTTCCACAAGTCGGGCTTGAGTCCCTCCAGTTGGTGTTCCCTCACAAACTTGACGACGCCCCCGTAGAACCAGGGAGTGTGCCAGTTGTACGGGGATGGAGCTGTCCCACTTGTCCCAGCTCAGACCCCTCCAGAGGGGGAGGAGGAACAGGCGAGACATGGACCTGCCCGCAGAGCCATTCTTCTGTTGCAGAGTCCTCCGCACACAGTCACATACAAAGGCTGCCCGCAGCAAGGTAGGGATATCCGGAACACCTTTTCCCGCCCTTGCGGGGTTCCTTGTACATCACGGAGCGCTTCACTCTGTCCATTTTGGAGCCCAAGATGAAACAAAACACGGTCCTGGTGATGGCCCTGCAGACGGTGACATGGGGGGGCCAGGCCTGTGCTACTACACTTGATCTTAGCCAAAAGGCCGAGAAGCGATGGCCACAACGGTTTCCCGAAAACTCCCCTTCTCGGACACCACGTCCTTCTTGTTAAGGCGAAGCCAGACATACATACCCTATTATGCGCTCCACCCTCTCAGATGGCGGACCGGACGTGCTTTCACACTGCATCTCCTATTGCCTAGCACTGCCTCTGTCTTCCTTTCTGCTCTCAAATCTGAATAGCTCCACCCCCCAATCACACTGCGTCTGCTTCCACTGATGGATGGCAGACATACACGTCTCTGTCTCTGTCTCCGTCTCTGTCTGGCATACATGACATGCAGCTAGCTCTTTGGCTGGCTGTCTCTGTAGCTGGCTGGCTGTCTCTGTGGCTGGCTGCCTAGCTGGCTAGCTTATTATTAGTACCTACCTACCTACCTACCTACCTATCTATCTATCTATCTATCTATCTATCTATATCTATCTATCTATCTATCTAATCTATCCTATCTATCCTATCTATTCTATCTAATGTATCTAATCTATCTATCAAAGAACATGGAGGGTGAATTCTCCCAGCTGGAGCCGTAGGCAGGCAGCATCAGCAGGATACATCGGCCGGCCACCAGGAAATCAAATCCAAAGGAAACGGTTTAATAAACTGCACCTACCTTTCCACCTACCTGCTCGGGTCGCTTGACCGGCTGCAACTGAGCTGCTTGTTGTGCTGGCAGCTGTGTATAGCAGCAAAGCCTTGATGACATCACGTCCCGCGATGACATCACCAGCACTGGCCCGGCAGCCAAGTTGTAAACAACTCTGCCAGTTGGTTGCCATGGCAACAGAGGCCAGCAAGTCTTGGACAAACAAACTTTTCGTAGCCACACTCGGGCTAATTTTTCGGGGTCGGTCCACCTGCGCACAACACACTCGAGGGATGTTTCTTGCAAACAGTAGTTTCAGGTGCAGCCGGCTTGTTTCCTTCTTCATTCTTTTGCTCTGTTTTTTGCAAACTCATTAGGGGTGCACTGAACCTGGAGGCACTGCAATACCAGGTCAATGCCTGGAGAGGACAGAGCAAGCTCTTTTTCCATCTCCCTGTTTCTAAAAATCCATTTAATATATGGTCCCCAGATAGGGGACGTATCAGATATTAAACTGATAAGAACAGATTTTTTTGATTGAAAATATCTTTATTACAATCAGTCGTCGTCAGGCATACATAAACTGTGACGCAGCACAGTTCAATAAATAAGACACTACATACTCAGCACCATGGTACAACATACAGCACAGGCTCCCTACGCTATACATCATACCACCCGCTACACTAACATTCCTGCATACCTTAACAATCCTAAACAACAAACAATAAAGCAATACAGACAAGTGATGGGGTAAGGGGGGTGGGAGAGAGGGGGGTAGGGAGGGGAAATCACAGGCCCGAAGCTTTATTGAAAGACAACACAACACAAGGGGAGAGGGGGAAGGAGAGGGGTATCAATCCTCTTCTTCCTGGTCCGATCTGTCCATGATGGAATAGTCTCTGAGCAGGCTGTGGACCAGCCTGCGGCAGTCCAGAAAGGACATCCTCTCCTTCTTCAGAATGAGGCGGTTCCTGGCAAGCCATATAGCGTCCTTAAAACAGTTCATAAGGCGCCAGGCCCTCCCGGGTTGCCTCATCGCCGAATTCCCAGGGAACAGGCCGTACAGCACCGCGCAGTGCGTTAGCCTGTTCCTGGGCACACAGTCACTGAGTTCAAGTTCCAGGGCGTCCAACAGGCCCTGAGCAAACGGACACTGCCAAAAGAGGTGCGAAGATGTTTCCTCCACGAAGGGGCACCGGGGGCAGTACCGCGTTTTGCACAGGTTGCGGGCATGCATGAATGACTCAAAGGCAGTCCCCCTGAATGGCCATCCAAGACAAGTCCTTGTGCCCGTTGGTCAGCTTTGCCGAAGCCACATTTGTCCATACAGTCTCTGCGGTGGCCGCAGCGAGCCCTGGAACGAGCTCCATAGAGTCCTGTGCTCTGATGAGCTTGTGGACAGTTTTTGGCTTCCACAAGTCGGGCTTGAGTCCCTCCAGTTGGTGTTCCCTCACAAACTTGACGACGCCCCCGTAGAACCAGGGAGTGTGCCAGTTGTAAGGGATGGAGCTGTCCCACTTGTCCCAGCTCAGACCCCTCCAGAGGGGGGAGGAGGAACAGGCGAGACATGGACCTGCCCGCAGAGCCATTCTTCTGTTGCAGAGTCCTCCGCACACAGTCACATACAAAGGCTGCCCGCAGCAAGGTAGGGATATCCGGAACACCTTTTCCGCCCTTGCGGGGTTCCTTGTACATCACGGAGCGCTTCACTCTGTCCATTTTGGAGCCCCAGATGAAACAAAACACGGTCCTGGTGATGGCCCTGCAGACGGTGACATGGGGGGGCCAGGCCTGTGCTACTACACTTGATCTTAGCCAAAAGGCCGAGAAGCGATGGCCACAACGGTTTCCCGAAAACTCCCCTTCTCGGACACCACGTCCTTCTTGTTAAGGCGAAGCCAGACATACATACCCTATTATGCGCTCCACCCTCTCAGATGGCGGACCGGACGTGCTTTCACACTGCATCTCCTATTGCCTAGCACTGCCTCTGTCTTCCTTTCTGCTCTCAAATCTGAATAGCTCCACCCCCCAATCACACTGCGTCTGCTTCCACCTGATGGATGGCAGACATACACGTCTCTGTCTCTGTCTCCGTCTCTGTCTGGCATACATGACATGCAGCTAGCTCTTTGGCTGGCTGTCTCTGTAGCTGGCTGGCTGTCTCTGTGGCTGGCTGCCTAGCTGGCTAGCTTATTATTAGTACCTACCTACCTACCTACCTACCTACCTATCTATCTATCTATCTATCTATCTATCTATCTATCTATCTATCTATCTATCTAATCTATCCTATCTATCCTATCTATTCTATCTAATGTATCTAATCTATCTATCAAAGAACATGGAGGGTGAATTCTCCCAGCTGGAGCCGTAGGCAGGCAGCATCAGCAGGATACATCGGCCGGCCACCAGGAAATCAAATCCAAAGGAAACGGTTTAATAAACTGCACCTACCTTTCCACCTACCTGCTCGGTCGCTTGACCGGCTGCAACTGAGCTGCTTGTTGTGCTGGCAGCTGTGTATAGCAGCAAAGCCTTGATGACATCACGTCCCGCGATGACATCACCAGCACTGGCCCGGCAGCCAAGTTGTAAACAACTCTGCCAGTTGGTTGCCATGGCAACAGAGGCCAGCAAGTCTTGGACAAACAAACTTTTCGTAGCCACACTCGGGCTAATTTTTCGGGGTCGGTCCACCTGCGCACAACACACTCGAGGGATGTTTCTTGCAAAACAGTAGTTTCAGGTGCAGCCGGCTTGTTTCCTTCTTCATTCTTTTGCTCTGTTTTTTGCAAACTCATTAGGGGGTGCACTGAACCTGGAGGCACTGCAATACCAGGTCAATGCCTGGAGAGGACAGAGCAAGCTCTTTTTCCATCTCCCTGTTCTAAAAATCCATTTAATATATGGTCCCCAGATAGGGGACGTATCAGATATTAAACTGATAAGAACAGATTTTTTTGATTGAAATATCTTTATTACAATCAGTCGTCGTCAGGCATACATAAACTGTGACGCAGCACAGTTCAATAATAAGACACTACATACTCAGCACCATGGTACAACATACAGCACAGGCTCCCTACGCTATACATCATACCACCCGCTACACTAACATTCCTGCATACCTTAACAATCCTAAAACAACAAACAATAAAGCAATACAGACAAGTGATGGGGTAAGGGGGGTGGGAGAGAGGGGGGTAGGGAGGGGAAATCACAGGCCCGAAGCTTTATTGAAAGACAACACAACACAAGGGGAGAGGGGGAAGGAGAGGGGTATCAATCCTCTTCTTCCTGGTCCGATCTGTCCATGATGGAATAGTCTCTGAGCAGGCTGTGGACCAGCCTGCGGCAGTCCAGAAAGGACATCCTCTCCTTCTTCAGAATGAGGCGGTTCCTGGCAAGCCATATAGCGTCCTTAAAACAGTTCATAAGGCGCCAGGCCTCCCGGGTTGCCTCATCGCCGAAATTCCCAGGGAACAGGCCGTACAGCACCGCGCAGTGCGTTAGCCTGTTCCTGGGCACACAGTCACTGAGTTCAAGTTCCAGGGCGTCCAACAGGCCCTGAGCAAACGGACACTGCCAAAAGAGGTGCGAAGATGTTTCCCTCCACGAAGGGGCACCGGGGGCAGTACCGCGTTTTGCACAGGTTGCGGGCATGCATGAATGACCTCAAAGGCAGTCCCCCCTGAATGGCCATCCAAGACAAGTCCTTGTGCCCGTTGGTCAGCTTTGCCGAAGCCACATTTGTCCATACAGTCTCTGCGGTGGCCGCAGCGAGCCCTGGAACGAGCTCCATAGAGTCCTGTGCTCTGATGAGCTTGTGGACAGTTTTTGGCTTCCACAAGTCGGGCTTGAGTCCCTCCAGTTGGTGTTCCCTCACAAACTTGACGACGCCCCCGTAGAACCAGGGAGTGTGCCAGTTGTAAGGGATGGAGCTGTCCCACTTGTCCCAGCTCAGACCCCTCCAGAGGGGGAGGAGGAACAGGCGAGACATGGACCTGCCCGCAGAGCCATTCTTCTGTTGCAGAGTCCTCCGCACACAGTCACATACAAAGGCTGCCCGCAGCAAGGTAGGGATATCCGGAACACCTTTTCCGCCCTTGCGGGGTTCCTTGTACATCACGGAGCGCTTCACTCTGTCCATTTTGGAGCCCCAGATGAAACAAAACACGGTCCTGGTGATGGCCCTGCAGACGGTGACATGGGGGGGCCAGGCCTGTGCTACTACACTTGATCTTAGCCAAAAGGCCGAGAAGCGATGGCCACAACGGTTTCCCGAAAACTCCCCTTCTCGGACACCACGTCCTTCTTGTTAAGGCGAAGCCAGACATACATACCCTATTATGCGCTCCACCCTCTCAGATGGCGGATCCGGACGTGCTTTCACACTGCATCTCCTATTGCCTAGCACTGCCTCTGTCTTCCTTTCTGCTCTCAAATCTGAATAGCTCCACCCCCCAATCACACTGCGTCTGCTTCCACCTGATGGATGGCAGACATACACGTCTCTGTCTCTGTCTCCGTCTCTGTCTGGCATACATGACATGCAGCTAGCTCTTTGGCTGGCTGTCTCTGTAGCTGGCTGGCTGTCTCTGTGGCTGGCTGCCTAGCTGGCTAGCTTATTATTAGTACCTACCTACCTACCTACCTACCTACCTATCTATCTATCTATCTATCTATCTATCTATCTATCTATCTATCTATCTATCTATCTAATCTATCCTATCTATCCTATCTATTCTATCTAATGTATCTAATCTATCTATCAAAGAACATGGAGGGTGAATTCTCCCAGCTGGAGCCGTAGGCAGGCAGCATCAGCAGGATACATCGGCCGGCCACCAGGAAATCAAATCCAAAGGAAACGGTTTAATAAACTGCACCTACCTTTCCACCTACCTGCTCGGTCGCTTGACCGGCTGCAACTGAGCTGCTTGTTGTGCTGGCAGCTGTGTATAGCAGCAAAGCCTTGATGACATCACGTCCCGCGATGACATCACCAGCACTGGCCCGGCAGCCAAGTTGTAAACAACTCTGCAGTTGGTTGCCATGGCAACAGAGGCCAGCAAGTCTTGGACAAACAAACTTTTCGTAGCCACACTCGGGCTAATTTTTCGGGGTCGGTCCACCTGCGCACAACACACTCGAGGGATGTTTCTTGCAAAACAGTAGTTTCAGGTGCAGCCGGCTTGTTTCCTTCTTCATTCTTTTGCTCTGTTTTTTGCAAACTCATTAGGGGGTGCACTGAACCTGGAGGCACTGCAATACCAGGTCAATGCCTGGAGAGGACAGAGCAAGCTCTTTTTCCATCTCCCTGTTCTAAAAATCCATTTAATATATGGTCCCCAGATAGGGGACGTATCAGATATTAAACTGATAAGAACAGATTTTTTTGATTGAAAATATCTTTATTACAATCAGTCGTCGTCAGGCATACATAAACTGTGACGCAGCACAGTTCAATAAATAAGACACTACATACTCAGCACCATGGTACAACATACAGCACAGGCTCCCTACGCTATACATCATACCACCCGCTACACTAACATTCCTGCATACCTTAACAATCCTAAAACAACAAACAATAAAGCAATACAGACAAGTGATGGGGTAAGGGGGGTGGGAGAGAGGGGGGTAGGGAGGGGAAATCACAGGCCCGAAGCTTTATTGAAAGACAACACAACACAAGGGGAGAGGGGGAAGGAGAGGGGTATCAATCCTCTTCTTCCTGGTCCGATCTGTCCATGATGGAATAGTCTCTGAGCAGGCTGTGGACCAGCCTGCGGCAGTCCAGAAAGGACATCCTCTCCTTCTTCAGAATGAGGCGGTTCCTGGCAAGCCATATAGCGTCCTTAAAACAGTTCATAAGGCGCCAGGCCTCCCGGGTTGCCTCATCGCCGAAATTCCCAGGGAACAGGCCGTACAGCACCGCGCAGTGCGTTAGCCTGTTCCTGGGCACACAGTCACTGAGTTCAAGTTCCAGGGCGTCCAACAGGCCCTGAGCAAACGGACACTGCCAAAAGAGGTGCGAAGATGTTTCCTCCACGAAGGGGCACCGGGGGCAGTACCGCGTTTTGCACAGGTTGCGGGCATGCATGAATGACCTCAAAGGCAGTCCCCCCTGAATGGCCATCCAAGACAAGTCCTTGTGCCCGTTGGTCAGCTTTGCCGAAGCCACATTTGTCCATACAGTCTCTGCGGTGGCCGCAGCGAGCCCTGGAACGAGCTCCATAGAGTCCTGTGCTCTGATGAGCTTGTGGACAGTTTTTGGCTTCCACAAGTCGGGCTTGAGTCCCTCCAGTTGGTGTTCCCTCACAAACTTGACGACGCCCCCGTAGAACCAGGGAGTGTGCCAGTTGTAAGGGATGGAGCTGTCCCACTTGTCCCAGCTCAGACCCCTCCAGAGGGGGAGGAGGAACAGGCGAGACATGGACCTGCCCGCAGAGCCATTCTTCTGTTGCAGAGTCCTCCGCACACAGTCACATACAAAGGCTGCCCGCAGCAAGGTAGGGATATCCGGAACACCTTTTCCGCCCTTGCGGGGTTCCTTGTACATCACGGAGCGCTTCACTCTGTCCATTTTGGAGCCCCAGATGAAACAAAACACGGTCCTGGTGATGGCCCTGCAGACGGTGACATGGGGGGGCCAGGCCTGTGCTACTACACTTGATCTTAGCCAAAAGGCCGAGAAGCGATGGCCACAACGGTTTCCCGAAAACTCCCCTTCTCGGACACCACGTCCTTCTTGTTAAGGCGAAGCCAGACATACATACCCTATTATGCGCTCCACCCTCTCAGATGGCGGACCGGACGTGCTTTCACACTGCATCTCCTATTGCCTAGCACTGCCTCTGTCTTCCTTTCTGCTCTCAAATCTGAATAGCTCCACCCCCCAATCACACTGCGTCTGCTTCCACCTGATGGATGGCAGACATACACGTCTCTGTCTCTGTCTCCGTCTCTGTCTGGCATACATGACATGCAGCTAGCTCTTTGGCTGGCTGTCTCTGTAGCTGGCTGGCTGTCTCTGTGGCTGGCTGCCTAGCTGGCTAGCTTATTATTAGTACCTACCTACCTACCTACCTACCTACCTATCTATCTATCTATCTATCTATCTATCTATCTATCTATCTATCTATCTATCTAATCTATCCTATCTATCCTATCTATTCTATCTAATGTATCTAATCTATCTATCAAAGAACATGGAGGGTGAATTCTCCCAGCTGGAGCCGTAGGCAGGCAGCATCAGCAGGATACATCGGCCGGCCACCAGGAAATCAAATCCAAAGGAAACGGTTTAATAAACTGCACCTACCTTTCCACCTACCTGCTCGGTCGCTTGACCGGCTGCAACTGAGCTGCTTGTTGTGCTGGCAGCTGTGTATAGCAGCAAAGCCTTGATGACATCACGTCCCGCGATGACATCACCAGCACTGGCCCGGCAGCCAAGTTGTAAACAACTCTGCCAGTTGGTTGCCATGGCAACAGAGGCCAGCAAGTCTTGGACAAACAAACTTTTCGTAGCCACACTCGGGCTAATTTTTCGGGGTCGGTCCACCTGCGCACAACACACTCGAGGGATGTTTCTTGCAAAACAGTAGTTTCAGGTGCAGCCGGCTTGTTTCCTTCTTCATTCTTTTGCTCTGTTTTTTGCAAACTCATTAGGGGGTGCACTGAACCTGGAGGCACTGCAATACCAGGTCAATGCCTGGAGAGGACAGAGCAAGCTCTTTTTCCATCTCCCTGTTCTAAAAATCCATTTAATATATGGTCCCCAGATAGGGGACGTATCAGATATTAAACTGATAAGAACAGATTTTTTTGATTGAAAATATCTTTATTACAATCAGTCGTCGTCAGGCATACATAAACTGTGACGCAGCACAGTTCAATAAATAAGACACTACATACTCAGCACCATGGTACAACATACAGCACAGGCTCCCTACGCTATACATCATACCACCCGCTACACTAACATTCCTGCATACCTTAACAATCCTAAAACAACAAACAATAAAGCAATACAGACAAGTGATGGGGTAAGGGGGGTGGGAGAGAGGGGGGTAGGGAGGGGAAATCACAGGCCCGAAGCTTTATTGAAAGACAACACAACACAAGGGGAGAGGGGGAAGGAGAGGGGTATCAATCCTCTTCTTCCTGGTCCGATCTGTCCATGATGGAATAGTCTCTGAGCAGGCTGTGGACCAGCCTGCGGCAGTCCAGAAAGGACATCCTCTCCTTCTTCAGAATGAGGCGGTTCCTGGCAAGCCATATAGCGTCCTTAAAACAGTTCATAAGGCGCCAGGCCTCCCGGGTTGCCTCATCGCCGAAATTCCCAGGGAACAGGCCGTACAGCACCGCGCAGTGCGTTAGCCTGTTCCTGGGCACACAGTCACTGAGTTCAAGTTCCAGGGCGTCCAACAGGCCCTGAGCAAACGGACACTGCCAAAAGAGGTGCGAAGATGTTTCCTCCACGAAGGGGCACCGGGGGCAGTACCGCGTTTTTGCACAGGTTGCGGGCATGCATGAATGACCTCAAAGGCAGTCCCCCCTGAATGGCCATCCAAGACAAGTCCTTGTGCCCGTTGGTCAGCTTTGCCGAAGCCACATTTGTCCATACAGTCTCTGCGGTGGCCGCAGCGAGCCCTGGAACGAGCTCCATAGAGTCCTGTGCTCTGATGAGCTTGTGGACAGTTTTTGGCTTCCACAAGTCGGGCTTGAGTCCCTCCAGTTGGTGTTCCCTCACAAACTTGACGACGCCCCCGTAGAACCAGGGAGTGTGCCAGTTGTAAGGGATGGAGCTGTCCCACTTGTCCCAGCTCAGACCCCTCCAGAGGGGGAGGAGGAACAGGCGAGACATGGACCTGCCCGCAGAGCCATTCTTCTGTTGCAGAGTCCTCCGCACACAGTCACATACAAAGGCTGCCCGCAGCAAGGTAGGGATATCCGGAACACCTTTTCCGCCCTTGCGGGGTTCCTTGTACATCACGGAGCGCTTCACTCTGTCCATTTTGGAGCCCCAGATGAAACAAAACACGGTCCTGGTGATGGCCCTGCAGACGGTGACATGGGGGGGCCAGGCCTGTGCTACTACACTTGATCTTAGCCAAAAGGCCGAGAAGCGATGGCCACAACGGTTTCCCGAAAACTCCCCTTCTCGGACACCACGTCCTTCTTGTTAAGGCGAAGCCAGACATACATACCCTATTATGCGCTCCACCCTCTCAGATGGCGGACCGGACGTGCTTTCACACTGCATCTCCTATTGCCTAGCACTGCCTCTGTCTTCCTTTCTGCTCTCAAATCTGAATAGCTCCACCCCCCAATCACACTGCGTCTGCTTCCACCTGATGGATGGCAGACATACACGTCTCTGTCTCTGTCTCCGTCTCTGTCTGGCATACATGACATGCAGCTAGCTCTTTGGCTGGCTGTCTCTGTAGCTGGCTGGCTGTCTCTGTGGCTGGCTGCCTAGCTGGCTAGCTTATTATTAGTACCTACCTACCTACCTACCTACCTACCTATCTATCTATCTATCTATCTATCTATCTATCTATCTATCTATCTATCTATCTATCTATCTATCTAATCTATCCTATCTATCCTATCTATTCTATCTAATGTATCTAATCTATCTATCAAAGAACATGGAGGGTGAATTCTCCCAGCTGGAGCCGTAGGCAGGCAGCATCAGCAGGATACATCGGCCGGCCACCAGGAAATCAAATCCAAAGGAAACGGTTTAATAAACTGCACCTACCTTTCCACCTACCTGCTCGGTCGCTTGACCGGCTGCAACTGAGCTGCTTGTTGTGCTGGCAGCTGTGTATAGCAGCAAAGCCTTGATGACATCACGTCCCGCGATGACATCACCAGCACTGGCCCGGCAGCCAAGTTGTAAACAACTCTGCCAGTTGGTTGCCATGGCAACAGAGGCCAGCAAGTCTTGGACAAACAAACTTTTCGTAGCCACACTCGGGCTAATTTTTCGGGGTCGGTCCACCTGCGCACAACACACTCGAGGGATGTTTCTTGCAAAACAGTAGTTTCAGGTGCAGCCGGCTTGTTTCCTTCTTCATTCTTTTGCTCTGTTTTTTGCAAACTCATTAGGGGGTGCACTGAACCTGGAGGCACTGCAATACCAGGTCAATGCCTGGAGAGGACAGAGCAAGCTCTTTTTCCATCTCCCTGTTCTAAAAATCCATTTAATATATGGTCCCCAGATAGGGGACGTATCAGATATTAAACTGATAAGAACAGATTTTTTTGATTGAAAATATCTTTATTACAATCAGTCGTCGTCAGGCATACATAAACTGTGACGCAGCACAGTTCAATAAATAAGACACTACATACTCAGCACCATGGTACAACATACAGCACAGGCTCCCTACGCTATACATCATACCACCCGCTACACTAACATTCCTGCATACCTTAACAATCCTAAAACAACAAACAATAAAGCAATACAGACAAGTGATGGGGTAAGGGGGGTGGGAGAGAGGGGGGTAGGGAGGGGAAATCACAGGCCCGAAGCTTTATTGAAAGACAACACAACACAAGGGGAGAGGGGGAAGGAGAGGGGTATCAATCCTCTTCTTCCTGGTCCGATCTGTCCATGATGGAATAGTCTCTGAGCAGGCTGTGGACCAGCCTGCGGCAGTCCAGAAAGGACATCCTCTCCTTCTTCAGAATGAGGCGGTTCCTGGCAAGCCATATAGCGTCCTTAAAACAGTTCATAAGGCGCCAGGCCTCCCGGGTTGCCTCATCGCCGAAATTCCCAGGGAACAGGCCGTACAGCACCGCGCAGTGCGTTAGCCTGTTCCTGGGCACACAGTCACTGAGTTCAAGTTCCAGGGCGTCCAACAGGCCCTGAGCAAACGGACACTGCCAAAAGAGGTGCGAAGATGTTTCCTCCACGAAGGGGCACCGGGGGCAGTACCGCGTTTTGCACAGGTTGCGGGCATGCATGAATGACCTCAAAGGCAGTCCCCCCTGAATGGCCATCCAAGACAAGTCCTTGTGCCCGTTGGTCAGCTTTGCCGAAGCCACATTTGTCCATACAGTCTCTGCGGTGGCCGCAGCGAGCCCTGGAACGAGCTCCATAGAGTCCTGTGCTCTGATGAGCTTGTGGACAGTTTTTGGCTTCCACAAGTCGGGCTTGAGTCCCTCCAGTTGGTGTTCCCTCACAAACTTGACGACGCCCCCGTAGAACCAGGGAGTGTGCCAGTTGTAAGGGATGGAGCTGTCCCACTTGTCCCAGCTCAGACCCCTCCAGAGGGGGAGGAGGAACAGGCGAGACATGGACCTGCCCGCAGAGCCATTCTTCTGTTGCAGAGTCCTCCGCACACAGTCACATACAAAGGCTGCCCGCAGCAAGGTAGGGATATCCGGAACACCTTTTCCGCCCTTGCGGGGTTCCTTGTACATCACGGAGCGCTTCACTCTGTCCATTTTGGAGCCCCAGATGAAACAAAACACGGTCCTGGTGATGGCCCTGCAGACGGTGACATGGGGGGGCCAGGCCTGTGCTACTACACTTGATCTTAGCCAAAAGGCCGAGAAGCGATGGCCACAACGGTTTCCCGAAAACTCCCCTTCTCGGACACCACGTCCTTCTTGTTAAGGCGAAGCCAGACATACATACCCTATTATGCGCTCCACCCTCTCAGATGGCGGACCGGACGTGCTTTCACACTGCATCTCCTATTGCCTAGCACTGCCTCTGTCTTCCTTTCTGCTCTCAAATCTGAATAGCTCCACCCCCCAATCACACTGCGTCTGCTTCCACCTGATGGATGGCAGACATACACGTCTCTGTCTCTGTCTCCGTCTCTGTCTGGCATACATGACATGCAGCTAGCTCTTTGGCTGGCTGTCTCTGTAGCTGGCTGGCTGTCTCTGTGGCTGGCTGCCTAGCTGGCTAGCTTATTATTAGTACCTACCTACCTACCTACCTACCTACCTATCTATCTATCTATCTATCTATCTATCTATCTATCTATCTATCTATCTAATCTATCCTATCTATCCTATCTATTCTATCTAATGTATCTAATCTATCTATCAAAGAACATGGAGGGTGAATTCTCCCAGCTGGAGCCGTAGGCAGGCAGCATCAGCAGGATACATCGGCCGGCCACCAGGAAATCAAATCCAAAGGAAACGGTTTAATAAACTGCACCTACCTTTCCACCTACCTGCTCGGTCGCTTGACCGGCTGCAACTGAGCTGCTTGTTGTGCTGGCAGCTGTGTATAGCAGCAAAGCCTTGATGACATCACGTCCCGCGATGACATCACCAGCACTGGCCCGGCAGCCAAGTTGTAAACAACTCTGCCAGTTGGTTGCCATGGCAACAGAGGCCAGCAAGTCTTGGACAAACAAACTTTTCGTAGCCACACTCGGGCTAATTTTTCGGGGTCGGTCCACCTGCGCACAACACACTCGAGGGATGTTTCTTGCAAAACAGTAGTTTCAGGTGCAGCCGGCTTGTTTCCTTCTTCATTCTTTTGCTCTGTTTTTTGCAAACTCATTAGGGGGTGCACTGAACCTGGAGGCACTGCAATACCAGGTCAATGCCTGGAGAGGACAGAGCAAGCTCTTTTTCCATCTCCCTGTTCTAAAAATCCATTTAATATATGGTCCCCAGATAGGGGACGTATCAGATATTAAACTGATAAGAACAGATTTTTTTGATTGAAAATATCTTTATTACAATCAGTCGTCGTCAGGCATACATAAACTGTGACGCAGCACAGTTCAATAAATAAGACACTACATACTCAGCACCATGGTACAACATACAGCACAGGCTCCCTACGCTATACATCATACCACCCGCTACACTAACATTCCTGCATACCTTAACAATCCTAAAACAACAAACAATAAAGCAATACAGACAAGTGATGGGGTAAGGGGGGTGGGAGAGAGGGGGGTAGGGAGGGGAAATCACAGGCCCGAAGCTTTATTGAAAGACAACACAACACAAGGGGAGAGGGGGAAGGAGAGGGGTATCAATCCTCTTCTTCCTGGTCCGATCTGTCCATGATGGAATAGTCTCTGAGCAGGCTGTGGACCAGCCTGCGGCAGTCCAGAAAGGACATCCTCTCCTTCTTCAGAATGAGGCGGTTCCTGGCAAGCCATATAGCGTCCTTAAAACAGTTCATAAGGCGCCAGGCCTCCCGGGTTGCCTCATCGCCGAAATTCCCAGGGAACAGGCCGTACAGCACCGCGCAGTGCGTTAGCCTGTTCCTGGGCACACAGTCACTGAGTTCAAGTTCCAGGGCGTCCAACAGGCCCTGAGCAAACGGACACTGCCAAAAGAGGTGCGAAGATGTTTCCTCCACGAAGGGGCACCGGGGGCAGTACCGCGTTTTGCACAGGTTGCGGGCATGCATGAATGACCTCAAAGGCAGTCCCCCCTGAATGGCCATCCAAGACAAGTCCTTGTGCCCGTTGGTCAGCTTTGCCGAAGCCACATTTGTCCATACAGTCTCTGCGGTGGCCGCAGCGAGCCCTGGAACGAGCTCCATAGAGTCCTGTGCTCTGATGAGCTTGTGGACAGTTTTTGGCTTCCACAAGTCGGGCTTGAGTCCCTCCAGTTGGTGTTCCCTCACAAACTTGACGACGCCCCCGTAGAACCAGGGAGTGTGCCAGTTGTAAGGGATGGAGCTGTCCCACTTGTCCCAGCTCAGACCCCTCCAGAGGGGGAGGAGGAACAGGCGAGACATGGACCTGCCCGCAGAGCCATTCTTCTGTTGCAGAGTCCTCCGCACACAGTCACATACAAAGGCTGCCCGCAGCAAGGTAGGGATATCCGGAACACCTTTTCCGCCCTTGCGGGGTTCCTTGTACATCACGGAGCGCTTCACTCTGTCCATTTTGGAGCCCCAGATGAAACAAAACACGGTCCTGGTGATGGCCCTGCAGACGGTGACATGGGGGGGCCAGGCCTGTGCTACTACACTTGATCTTAGCCAAAAGGCCGAGAAGCGATGGCCACAACGGTTTCCCGAAAACTCCCCTTCTCGGACACCACGTCCTTCTTGTTAAGGCGAAGCCAGACATACATACCCTATTATGCGCTCCACCCTCTCAGATGGCGGACCGGACGTGCTTTCACACTGCATCTCCTATTGCCTAGCACTGCCTCTGTCTTCCTTTCTGCTCTCAAATCTGAATAGCTCCACCCCCCAATCACACTGCGTCTGCTTCCACCTGATGGATGGCAGACATACACGTCTCTGTCTCTGTCTCCGTCTCTGTCTGGCATACATGACATGCAGCTAGCTCTTTGGCTGGCTGTCTCTGTAGCTGGCTGGCTGTCTCTGTGGCTGGCTGCCTAGCTGGCTAGCTTATTATTAGTACCTACCTACCTACCTACCTACCTACCTATCTATCTATCTATCTATCTATCTATCTATCTATCTATCTATCTATCTATCTATCTATCTATCTAATCTATCCTATCTATCCTATCTATTCTATCTAATGTATCTAATCTATCTATCAAAGAACATGGAGGGTGAATTCTCCCAGCTGGAGCCGTAGGCAGGCAGCATCAGCAGGATACATCGGCCGGCCACCAGGAAATCAAATCCAAAGGAAACGGTTTAATAAACTGCACCTACCTTTCCACCTACCTGCTCGGTCGCTTGACCGGCTGCAACTGAGCTGCTTGTTGTGCTGGCAGCTGTGTATAGCAGCAAAGCCTTGATGACATCACGTCCCGCGATGACATCACCAGCACTGGCCCGGCAGCCAAGTTGTAAACAACTCTGCCAGTTGGTTGCCATGGCAACAGAGGCCAGCAAGTCTTGGACAAACAAACTTTTCGTAGCCACACTCGGGCTAATTTTTCGGGGTCGGTCCACCTGCGCACAACACACTCGAGGGATGTTTCTTGCAAAACAGTAGTTTCAGGTGCAGCCGGCTTGTTTCCTTCTTCATTCTTTTGCTCTGTTTTTTGCAAACTCATTAGGGGGTGCACTGAACCTGGAGGCACTGCAATACCAGGTCAATGCCTGGAGAGGACAGAGCAAGCTCTTTTTCCATCTCCCTGTTCTAAAAATCCATTTAATATATGGTCCCCAGATAGGGGACGTATCAGATATTAAACTGATAAGAACAGATTTTTTTGATTGAAAATATCTTTATTACAATCAGTCGTCGTCAGGCATACATAAACTGTGACGCAGCACAGTTCAATAAATAAGACACTACATACTCAGCACCATGGTACAACATACAGCACAGGCTCCCTACGCTATACATCATACCACCCGCTACACTAACATTCCTGCATACCTTAACAATCCTAAAACAACAAACAATAAAGCAATACAGACAAGTGATGGGGTAAGGGGGGTGGGAGAGAGGGGGGTAGGGAGGGGAAATCACAGGCCCGAAGCTTTATTGAAAGACAACACAACACAAGGGGAGAGGGGGAAGGAGAGGGGTATCAATCCTCTTCTTCCTGGTCCGATCTGTCCATGATGGAATAGTCTCTGAGCAGGCTGTGGACCAGCCTGCGGCAGTCCAGAAAGGACATCCTCTCCTTCTTCAGAATGAGGCGGTTCCTGGCAAGCCATATAGCGTCCTTAAAACAGTTCATAAGGCGCCAGGCCTCCCGGGTTGCCTCATCGCCGAAATTCCCAGGGAACAGGCCGTACAGCACCGCGCAGTGCGTTAGCCTGTTCCTGGGCACACAGTCACTGAGTTCAAGTTCCAGGGCGTCCAACAGGCCCTGAGCAAACGGACACTGCCAAAAGAGGTGCGAAGATGTTTCCTCCACGAAGGGGCACCGGGGGCAGTACCGCGTTTTGCACAGGTTGCGGGCATGCATGAATGACCTCAAAGGCAGTCCCCCCTGAATGGCCATCCAAGACAAGTCCTTGTGCCCGTTGGTCAGCTTTGCCGAAGCCACATTTGTCCATACAGTCTCTGCGGTGGCCGCAGCGAGCCCTGGAACGAGCTCCATAGAGTCCTGTGCTCTGATGAGCTTGTGGACAGTTTTTGGCTTCCACAAGTCGGGCTTGAGTCCCTCCAGTTGGTGTTCCCTCACAAACTTGACGACGCCCCCGTAGAACCAGGGAGTGTGCCAGTTGTAAGGGATGGAGCTGTCCCACTTGTCCCAGCTCAGACCCCTCCAGAGGGGGAGGAGGAACAGGCGAGACATGGACCTGCCCGCAGAGCCATTCTTCTGTTGCAGAGTCCTCCGCACACAGTCACATACAAAGGCTGCCCGCAGCAAGGTAGGGATATCCGGAACACCTTTTCCGCCCTTGCGGGGTTCCTTGTACATCACGGAGCGCTTCACTCTGTCCATTTTGGAGCCCCAGATGAAACAAAACACGGTCCTGGTGATGGCCCTGCAGACGGTGACATGGGGGGGCCAGGCCTGTGCTACTACACTTGATCTTAGCCAAAAGGCCGAGAAGCGATGGCCACAACGGTTTCCCGAAAACTCCCCTTCTCGGACACCACGTCCTTCTTGTTAAGGCGAAGCCAGACATACATACCCTATTATGCGCTCCACCCTCTCAGATGGCGGACCGGACGTGCTTTCACACTGCATCTCCTATTGCCTAGCACTGCCTCTGTCTTCCTTTCTGCTCTCAAATCTGAATAGCTCCACCCCCCAATCACACTGCGTCTGCTTCCACCTGATGGATGGCAGACATACACGTCTCTGTCTCTGTCTCCGTCTCTGTCTGGCATACATGACATGCAGCTAGCTCTTTGGCTGGCTGTCTCTGTAGCTGGCTGGCTGTCTCTGTGGCTGGCTGCCTAGCTGGCTAGCTTATTATTAGTACCTACCTACCTACCTACCTACCTACCTATCTATCTATCTATCTATCTATCTATCTATCTATCTATCTATCTATCTATCTATCTATCTAATCTATCCTATCTATCCTATCTATTCTATCTAATGTATCTAATCTATCTATCAAAGAACATGGAGGGTGAATTCTCCCAGCTGGAGCCGTAGGCAGGCAGCATCAGCAGGATACATCGGCCGGCCACCAGGAAATCAAATCCAAAGGAAACGGTTTAATAAACTGCACCTACCTTTCCACCTACCTGCTCGGTCGCTTGACCGGCTGCAACTGAGCTGCTTGTTGTGCTGGCAGCTGTGTATAGCAGCAAAGCCTTGATGACATCACGTCCCGCGATGACATCACCAGCACTGGCCCGGCAGCCAAGTTGTAAACAACTCTGCCAGTTGGTTGCCATGGCAACAGAGGCCAGCAAGTCTTGGACAAACAAACTTTTCGTAGCCACACTCGGGCTAATTTTTCGGGGTCGGTCCACCTGCGCACAACACACTCGAGGGATGTTTCTTGCAAAACAGTAGTTTCAGGTGCAGCCGGCTTGTTTCCTTCTTCATTCTTTTGCTCTGTTTTTTGCAAACTCATTAGGGGGTGCACTGAACCTGGAGGCACTGCAATACCAGGTCAATGCCTGGAGAGGACAGAGCAAGCTCTTTTTCCATCTCCCTGTTCTAAAAATCCATTTAATATATGGTCCCCAGATAGGGGACGTATCAGATATTAAACTGATAAGAACAGATTTTTTTGATTGAAAATATCTTTATTACAATCAGTCGTCGTCAGGCATACATAAACTGTGACGCAGCACAGTTCAATAAATAAGACACTACATACTCAGCACCATGGTACAACATACAGCACAGGCTCCCTACGCTATACATCATACCACCCGCTACACTAACATTCCTGCATACCTTAACAATCCTAAAACAACAAACAATAAAGCAATACAGACAAGTGATGGGGTAAGGGGGGTGGGAGAGAGGGGGGTAGGGAGGGGAAATCACAGGCCCGAAGCTTTATTGAAAGACAACACAACACAAGGGGAGAGGGGGAAGGAGAGGGGTATCAATCCTCTTCTTCCTGGTCCGATCTGTCCATGATGGAATAGTCTCTGAGCAGGCTGTGGACCAGCCTGCGGCAGTCCAGAAAGGACATCCTCTCCTTCTTCAGAATGAGGCGGTTCCTGGCAAGCCATATAGCGTCCTTAAAACAGTTCATAAGGCGCCAGGCCTCCCGGGTTGCCTCATCGCCGAAATTCCCAGGGAACAGGCCGTACAGCACCGCGCAGTGCGTTAGCCTGTTCCTGGGCACACAGTCACTGAGTTCAAGTTCCAGGGCGTCCAACAGGCCCTGAGCAAACGGACACTGCCAAAAGAGGTGCGAAGATGTTTCCTCCACGAAGGGGCACCGGGGGCAGTACCGCGTTTTGCACAGGTTGCGGGCATGCATGAATGACCTCAAAGGCAGTCCCCCCTGAATGGCCATCCAAGACAAGTCCTTGTGCCCGTTGGTCAGCTTTGCCGAAGCCACATTTGTCCATACAGTCTCTGCGGTGGCCGCAGCGAGCCCTGGAACGAGCTCCATAGAGTCCTGTGCTCTGATGAGCTTGTGGACAGTTTTTGGCTTCCACAAGTCGGGCTTGAGTCCCTCCAGTTGGTGTTCCCTCACAAACTTGACGACGCCCCCGTAGAACCAGGGAGTGTGCCAGTTGTAAGGGATGGAGCTGTCCCACTTGTCCCAGCTCAGACCCCTCCAGAGGGGGAGGAGGAACAGGCGAGACATGGACCTGCCCGCAGAGCCATTCTTCTGTTGCAGAGTCCTCCGCACACAGTCACATACAAAGGCTGCCCGCAGCAAGGTAGGGATATCCGGAACACCTTTTCCGCCCTTGCGGGGTTCCTTGTACATCACGGAGCGCTTCACTCTGTCCATTTTGGAGCCCCAGATGAAACAAAACACGGTCCTGGTGATGGCCCTGCAGACGGTGACATGGGGGGGCCAGGCCTGTGCTACTACACTTGATCTTAGCCAAAAGGCCGAGAAGCGATGGCCACAACGGTTTCCCGAAAACTCCCCTTCTCGGACACCACGTCCTTCTTGTTAAGGCGAAGCCAGACATACATACCCTATTATGCGCTCCACCCTCTCAGATGGCGGACCGGACGTGCTTTCACACTGCATCTCCTATTGCCTAGCACTGCCTCTGTCTTCCTTTCTGCTCTCAAATCTGAATAGCTCCACCCCCCAATCACACTGCGTCTGCTTCCACCTGATGGATGGCAGACATACACGTCTCTGTCTCTGTCTCCGTCTCTGTCTGGCATACATGACATGCAGCTAGCTCTTTGGCTGGCTGTCTCTGTAGCTGGCTGGCTGTCTCTGTGGCTGGCTGCCTAGCTGGCTAGCTTATTATTAGTACCTACCTACCTACCTACCTACCTACCTATCTATCTATCTATCTATCTATCTATCTATCTATCTATCTATCTATCTATCTAATCTATCCTATCTATCCTATCTATTCTATCTAATGTATCTAATCTATCTATCAAAGAACATGGAGGGTGAATTCTCCCAGCTGGAGCCGTAGGCAGGCAGCATCAGCAGGATACATCGGCCGGCCACCAGGAAATCAAATCCAAAGGAAACGGTTTAATAAACTGCACCTACCTTTCCACCTACCTGCTCGGTCGCTTGACCGGCTGCAACTGAGCTGCTTGTTGTGCTGGCAGCTGTGTATAGCAGCAAAGCCTTGATGACATCACGTCCCGCGATGACATCACCAGCACTGGCCCGGCAGCCAAGTTGTAAACAACTCTGCCAGTTGGTTGCCATGGCAACAGAGGCCAGCAAGTCTTGGACAAACAAACTTTTCGTAGCCACACTCGGGCTAATTTTTCGGGGTCGGTCCACCTGCGCACAACACACTCGAGGGATGTTTCTTGCAAAACAGTAGTTTCAGGTGCAGCCGGCTTGTTTCCTTCTTCATTCTTTTGCTCTGTTTTTTGCAAACTCATTAGGGGGTGCACTGAACCTGGAGGCACTGCAATACCAGGTCAATGCCTGGAGAGGACAGAGCAAGCTCTTTTTCCATCTCCCTGTTCTAAAAATCCATTTAATATATGGTCCCCAGATAGGGGACGTATCAGATATTAAACTGATAAGAACAGATTTTTTTGATTGAAAATATCTTTATTACAATCAGTCGTCGTCAGGCATACATAAACTGTGACGCAGCACAGTTCAATAAATAAGACACTACATACTCAGCACCATGGTACAACATACAGCACAGGCTCCCTACGCTATACATCATACCACCCGCTACACTAACATTCCTGCATACCTTAACAATCCTAAAACAACAAACAATAAAGCAATACAGACAAGTGATGGGGTAAGGGGGGTGGGAGAGAGGGGGGTAGGGAGGGGAAATCACAGGCCCGAAGCTTTATTGAAAGACAACACAACACAAGGGGAGAGGGGGAAGGAGAGGGGTATCAATCCTCTTCTTCCTGGTCCGATCTGTCCATGATGGAATAGTCTCTGAGCAGGCTGTGGACCAGCCTGCGGCAGTCCAGAAAGGACATCCTCTCCTTCTTCAGAATGAGGCGGTTCCTGGCAAGCCATATAGCGTCCTTAAAACAGTTCATAAGGCGCCAGGCCTCCCGGGTTGCCTCATCGCCGAAATTCCCAGGGAACAGGCCGTACAGCACCGCGCAGTGCGTTAGCCTGTTCCTGGGCACACAGTCACTGAGTTCAAGTTCCAGGGCGTCCAACAGGCCCTGAGCAAACGGACACTGCCAAAAGAGGTGCGAAGATGTTTCCTCCACGAAGGGGCACCGGGGGCAGTACCGCGTTTTGCACAGGTTGCGGGCATGCATGAATGACCTCAAAGGCAGTCCCCCCTGAATGGCCATCCAAGACAAGTCCTTGTGCCCGTTGGTCAGCTTTGCCGAAGCCACATTTGTCCATACAGTCTCTGCGGTGGCCGCAGCGAGCCCTGGAACGAGCTCCATAGAGTCCTGTGCTCTGATGAGCTTGTGGACAGTTTTTGGCTTCCACAAGTCGGGCTTGAGTCCCTCCAGTTGGTGTTCCCTCACAAACTTGACGACGCCCCCGTAGAACCAGGGAGTGTGCCAGTTGTAAGGGATGGAGCTGTCCCACTTGTCCCAGCTCAGACCCCTCCAGAGGGGGAGGAGGAACAGGCGAGACATGGACCTGCCCGCAGAGCCATTCTTCTGTTGCAGAGTCCTCCGCACACAGTCACATACAAAGGCTGCCCGCAGCAAGGTAGGGATATCCGGAACACCTTTTCCGCCCTTGCGGGGTTCCTTGTACATCACGGAGCGCTTCACTCTGTCCATTTTGGAGCCCCAGATGAAACAAAACACGGTCCTGGTGATGGCCCTGCAGACGGTGACATGGGGGGGCCAGGCCTGTGCTACTACACTTGATCTTAGCCAAAAGGCCGAGAAGCGATGGCCACAACGGTTTCCCGAAAACTCCCCTTCTCGGACACCACGTCCTTCTTGTTAAGGCGAAGCCAGACATACATACCCTATTATGCGCTCCACCCTCTCAGATGGCGGACCGGACGTGCTTTCACACTGCATCTCCTATTGCCTAGCACTGCCTCTGTCTTCCTTTCTGCTCTCAAATCTGAATAGCTCCACCCCCCAATCACACTGCGTCTGCTTCCACCTGATGGATGGCAGACATACACGTCTCTGTCTCTGTCTCCGTCTCTGTCTGGCATACATGACATGCAGCTAGCTCTTTGGCTGGCTGTCTCTGTAGCTGGCTGGCTGTCTCTGTGGCTGGCTGCCTAGCTGGCTAGCTTATTATTAGTACCTACCTACCTACCTACCTACCTACCTATCTATCTATCTATCTATCTATCTATCTATCTATCTATCTATCTATCTAATCTATCCTATCTATCCTATCTATTCTATCTAATGTATCTAATCTATCTATCAAAGAACATGGAGGGTGAATTCTCCCAGCTGGAGCCGTAGGCAGGCAGCATCAGCAGGATACATCGGCCGGCCACCAGGAAATCAAATCCAAAGGAAACGGTTTAATAAACTGCACCTACCTTTCCACCTACCTGCTCGGTCGCTTGACCGGCTGCAACTGAGCTGCTTGTTGTGCTGGCAGCTGTGTATAGCAGCAAAGCCTTGATGACATCACGTCCCGCGATGACATCACCAGCACTGGCCCGGCAGCCAAGTTGTAAACAACTCTGCCAGTTGGTTGCCATGGCAACAGAGGCCAGCAAGTCTTGGACAAACAAACTTTTCGTAGCCACACTCGGGCTAATTTTTCGGGGTCGGTCCACCTGCGCACAACACACTCGAGGGATGTTTCTTGCAAAACAGTAGTTTCAGGTGCAGCCGGCTTGTTTCCTTCTTCATTCTTTTGCTCTGTTTTTTGCAAACTCATTAGGGGGTGCACTGAACCTGGAGGCACTGCAATACCAGGTCAATGCCTGGAGAGGACAGAGCAAGCTCTTTTTCCATCTCCCTGTTCTAAAAATCCATTTAATATATGGTCCCCAGATAGGGGACGTATCAGATATTAAACTGATAAGAACAGATACTACACTTGATCTTAGCCAAAAGGCCGAGAAGCGATGGCCACAACGGTTTCCCGAAAACTCCCCTTCTCGGACACCACGTCCTTCTTGTTAAGGCGAAGCCAGACATACATACCCTATTATGCGCTCCACCCTCTCAGATGGCGGACCGGACGTGCTTTCACACTGCATCTCCTATTGCCTAGCACTGCCTCTGTCTTCCTTTCTGCTCTCAAATCTGAATAGCTCCACCCCCCAATCACACTGCGTCTGCTTCCACCTGATGGATGGCAGACATACACGTCTCTGTCTCTGTCTCCGTCTCTGTCTGGCATACATGACATGCAGCTAGCTCTTTGGCTGGCTGTCTCTGTAGCTGGCTGGCTGTCTCTGTGGCTGGCTGCCTAGCTGGCTAGCTTATTATTAGTACCTACCTACCTACCTACCTACCTACCTATCTATCTATCTATCTATCTATCTATCTATCTATCTATCTATCTATCTATCTATCTAATCTATCCTATCTATCCTATCTATTCTATCTAATGTATCTAATCTATCTATCAAAGAACATGGAGGGTGAATTCTCCCAGCTGGAGCCGTAGGCAGGCAGCATCAGCAGGATACATCGGCCGGCCACCAGGAAATCAAATCCAAAGGAAACGGTTTAATAAACTGCACCTACCTTTCCACCTACCTGCTCGGTCGCTTGACCGGCTGCAACTGAGCTGCTTGTTGTGCTGGCAGCTGTGTATAGCAGCAAAGCCTTGATGACATCACGTCCCGCGATGACATCACCAGCACTGGCCCGGCAGCCAAGTTGTAAACAACTCTGCCAGTTGGTTGCCATGGCAACAGAGGCCAGCAAGTCTTGGACAAACAAACTTTTCGTAGCCACACTCGGGCTAATTTTTCGGGGTCGGTCCACCTGCGCACAACACACTCGAGGGATGTTTCTTGCAAAACAGTAGTTTCAGGTGCAGCCGGCTTGTTTCCTTCTTCATTCTTTTGCTCTGTTTTTTGCAAACTCATTAGGGGGTGCACTGAACCTGGAGGCACTGCAATACCAGGTCAATGCCTGGAGAGGACAGAGCAAGCTCTTTTTCCATCTCCCTGTTCTAAAAATCCATTTAATATATGGTCCCCAGATAGGGGACGTATCAGATATTAAACTGATAAGAACAGATTTTTTTGATTGAAAATATCTTTATTACAATCAGTCGTCGTCAGGCATACATAAACTGTGACGCAGCACAGTTCAATAAATAAGACACTACATACTCAGCACCATGGTACAACATACAGCACAGGCTCCCTACGCTATACATCATACCACCCGCTACACTAACATTCCTGCATACCTTAACAATCCTAAAACAACAAACAATAAAGCAATACAGACAAGTGATGGGGTAAGGGGGGTGGGAGAGAGGGGGGTAGGGAGGGGAAATCACAGGCCCGAAGCTTTATTGAAAGACAACACAACACAAGGGGAGAGGGGGAAGGAGAGGGGTATCAATCCTCTTCTTCCTGGTCCGATCTGTCCATGATGGAATAGTCTCTGAGCAGGCTGTGGACCAGCCTGCGGCAGTCCAGAAAGGACATCCTCTCCTTCTTCAGAATGAGGCGGTTCCTGGCAAGCCATATAGCGTCCTTAAAACAGTTCATAAGGCGCCAGGCCTCCCGGGTTGCCTCATCGCCGAAATTCCCAGGGAACAGGCCGTACAGCACCGCGCAGTGCGTTAGCCTGTTCCTGGGCACACAGTCACTGAGTTCAAGTTCCAGGGCGTCCAACAGGCCCTGAGCAAACGGACACTGCCAAAAGAGGTGCGAAGATGTTTCCTCCACGAAGGGGCACCGGGGGCAGTACCGCGTTTTGCACAGGTTGCGGGCATGCATGAATGACCTCAAAGGCAGTCCCCCCTGAATGGCCATCCAAGACAAGTCCTTGTGCCCGTTGGTCAGCTTTGCCGAAGCCACATTTGTCCATACAGTCTCTGCGGTGGCCGCAGCGAGCCCTGGAACGAGCTCCATAGAGTCCTGTGCTCTGATGAGCTTGTGGACAGTTTTTGGCTTCCACAAGTCGGGCTTGAGTCCCTCCAGTTGGTGTTCCCTCACAAACTTGACGACGCCCCCGTAGAACCAGGGAGTGTGCCAGTTGTAAGGGATGGAGCTGTCCCACTTGTCCCAGCTCAGACCCCTCCAGAGGGGGAGGAGGAACAGGCGAGACATGGACCTGCCCGCAGAGCCATTCTTCTGTTGCAGAGTCCTCCGCACACAGTCACATACAAAGGCTGCCCGCAGCAAGGTAGGGATATCCGGAACACCTTTTCCGCCCTTGCGGGGTTCCTTGTACATCACGGAGCGCTTCACTCTGTCCATTTTGGAGCCCCAGATGAAACAAAACACGGTCCTGGTGATGGCCCTGCAGACGGTGACATGGGGGGGCCAGGCCTGTGCTACTACACTTGATCTTAGCCAAAAGGCCGAGAAGCGATGGCCACAACGGTTTCCCGAAAACTCCCCTTCTCGGACACCACGTCCTTCTTGTTAAGGCGAAGCCAGACATACATACCCTATTATGCGCTCCACCCTCTCAGATGGCGGACCGGACGTGCTTTCACACTGCATCTCCTATTGCCTAGCACTGCCTCTGTCTTCCTTTCTGCTCTCAAATCTGAATAGCTCCACCCCCCAATCACACTGCGTCTGCTTCCACCTGATGGATGGCAGACATACACGTCTCTGTCTCTGTCTCCGTCTCTGTCTGGCATACATGACATGCAGCTAGCTCTTTGGCTGGCTGTCTCTGTAGCTGGCTGGCTGTCTCTGTGGCTGGCTGCCTAGCTGGCTAGCTTATTATTAGTACCTACCTACCTACCTACCTACCTACCTATCTATCTATCTATCTATCTATCTATCTATCTATCTATCTATCTATCTATCTAATCTATCCTATCTATCCTATCTATTCTATCTAATGTATCTAATCTATCTATCAAAGAACATGGAGGGTGAATTCTCCCAGCTGGAGCCGTAGGCAGGCAGCATCAGCAGGATACATCGGCCGGCCACCAGGAAATCAAATCCAAAGGAAACGGTTTAATAAACTGCACCTACCTTTCCACCTACCTGCTCGGTCGCTTGACCGGCTGCAACTGAGCTGCTTGTTGTGCTGGCAGCTGTGTATAGCAGCAAAGCCTTGATGACATCACGTCCCGCGATGACATCACCAGCACTGGCCCGGCAGCCAAGTTGTAAACAACTCTGCCAGTTGGTTGCCATGGCAACAGAGGCCAGCAAGTCTTGGACAAACAAACTTTTCGTAGCCACACTCGGGCTAATTTTTCGGGGTCGGTCCACCTGCGCACAACACACTCGAGGGATGTTTCTTGCAAAACAGTAGTTTCAGGTGCAGCCGGCTTGTTTCCTTCTTCATTCTTTTGCTCTGTTTTTTGCAAACTCATTAGGGGGTGCACTGAACCTGGAGGCACTGCAATACCAGGTCAATGCCTGGAGAGGACAGAGCAAGCTCTTTTTCCATCTCCCTGTTCTAAAAATCCATTTAATATATGGTCCCCAGATAGGGGACGTATCAGATATTAAACTGATAAGAACAGATTTTTTTGATTGAAAATATCTTTATTACAATCAGTCGTCGTCAGGCATACATAAACTGTGACGCAGCACAGTTCAATAAATAAGACACTACATACTCAGCACCATGGTACAACATACAGCACAGGCTCCCTACGCTATACATCATACCACCCGCTACACTAACATTCCTGCATACCTTAACAATCCTAAAACAACAAACAATAAAGCAATACAGACAAGTGATGGGGTAAGGGGGGTGGGAGAGAGGGGGGTAGGGAGGGGAAATCACAGGCCCGAAGCTTTATTGAAAGACAACACAACACAAGGGGAGAGGGGGAAGGAGAGGGGTATCAATCCTCTTCTTCCTGGTCCGATCTGTCCATGATGGAATAGTCTCTGAGCAGGCTGTGGACCAGCCTGCGGCAGTCCAGAAAGGACATCCTCTCCTTCTTCAGAATGAGGCGGTTCCTGGCAAGCCATATAGCGTCCTTAAAACAGTTCATAAGGCGCCAGGCCTCCCGGGTTGCCTCATCGCCGAAATTCCCAGGGAACAGGCCGTACAGCACCGCGCAGTGCGTTAGCCTGTTCCTGGGCACACAGTCACTGAGTTCAAGTTCCAGGGCGTCCAACAGGCCCTGAGCAAACGGACACTGCCAAAAGAGGTGCGAAGATGTTTCCTCCACGAAGGGGCACCGGGGGCAGTACCGCGTTTTGCACAGGTTGCGGGCATGCATGAATGACCTCAAAGGCAGTCCCCCCTGAATGGCCATCCAAGACAAGTCCTTGTGCCCGTTGGTCAGCTTTGCCGAAGCCACATTTGTCCATACAGTCTCTGCGGTGGCCGCAGCGAGCCCTGGAACGAGCTCCATAGAGTCCTGTGCTCTGATGAGCTTGTGGACAGTTTTTGGCTTCCACAAGTCGGGCTTGAGTCCCTCCAGTTGGTGTTCCCTCACAAACTTGACGACGCCCCCGTAGAACCAGGGAGTGTGCCAGTTGTAAGGGATGGAGCTGTCCCACTTGTCCCAGCTCAGACCCCTCCAGAGGGGGAGGAGGAACAGGCGAGACATGGACCTGCCCGCAGAGCCATTCTTCTGTTGCAGAGTCCTCCGCACACAGTCACATACAAAGGCTGCCCGCAGCAAGGTAGGGATATCCGGAACACCTTTTCCGCCCTTGCGGGGTTCCTTGTACATCACGGAGCGCTTCACTCTGTCCATTTTGGAGCCCCAGATGAAACAAAACACGGTCCTGGTGATGGCCCTGCAGACGGTGACATGGGGGGGCCAGGCCTGTGCTACTACACTTGATCTTAGCCAAAAGGCCGAGAAGCGATGGCCACAACGGTTTCCCGAAAACTCCCCTTCTCGGACACCACGTCCTTCTTGTTAAGGCGAAGCCAGACATACATACCCTATTATGCGCTCCACCCTCTCAGATGGCGGACCGGACGTGCTTTCACACTGCATCTCCTATTGCCTAGCACTGCCTCTGTCTTCCTTTCTGCTCTCAAATCTGAATAGCTCCACCCCCCAATCACACTGCGTCTGCTTCCACCTGATGGATGGCAGACATACACGTCTCTGTCTCTGTCTCCGTCTCTGTCTGGCATACATGACATGCAGCTAGCTCTTTGGCTGGCTGTCTCTGTAGCTGGCTGGCTGTCTCTGTGGCTGGCTGCCTAGCTGGCTAGCTTATTATTAGTACCTACCTACCTACCTACCTACCTATCTATCTATCTATCTATCTATCTATCTATCTATCTATCTATCTATCTATCTATCTAATCTATCCTATCTATCCTATCTATTCTATCTAATGTATCTAATCTATCTATCAAAGAACATGGAGGGTGAATTCTCCCAGCTGGAGCCGTAGGCAGGCAGCATCAGCAGGATACATCGGCCGGCCACCAGGAAATCAAATCCAAAGGAAACGGTTTAATAAACTGCACCTACCTTTCCACCTACCTGCTCGGTCGCTTGACCGGCTGCAACTGAGCTGCTTGTTGTGCTGGCAGCTGTGTATAGCAGCAAAGCCTTGATGACATCACGTCCCGCGATGACATCACCAGCACTGGCCCGGCAGCCAAGTTGTAAACAACTCTGCCAGTTGGTTGCCATGGCAACAGAGGCCAGCAAGTCTTGGACAAACAAACTTTTCGTAGCCACACTCGGGCTAATTTTTCGGGGTCGGTCCACCTGCGCACAACACACTCGAGGGATGTTTCTTGCAAAACAGTAGTTTCAGGTGCAGCCGGCTTGTTTCCTTCTTCATTCTTTTGCTCTGTTTTTTGCAAACTCATTAGGGGGTGCACTGAACCTGGAGGCACTGCAATACCAGGTCAATGCCTGGAGAGGACAGAGCAAGCTCTTTTTCCATCTCCCTGTTCTAAAAATCCATTTAATATATGGTCCCCAGATAGGGGACGTATCAGATATTAAACTGATAAGAACAGATTTTTTTGATTGAAAATATCTTTATTACAATCAGTCGTCGTCAGGCATACATAAACTGTGACGCAGCACAGTTCAATAAATAAGACACTACATACTCAGCACCATGGTACAACATACAGCACAGGCTCCCTACGCTATACATCATACCACCCGCTACACTAACATTCCTGCATACCTTAACAATCCTAAAACAACAAACAATAAAGCAATACAGACAAGTGATGGGGTAAGGGGGGTGGGAGAGAGGGGGGTAGGGAGGGGAAATCACAGGCCCGAAGCTTTATTGAAAGACAACACAACACAAGGGGAGAGGGGGAAGGAGAGGGGTATCAATCCTCTTCTTCCTGGTCCGATCTGTCCATGATGGAATAGTCTCTGAGCAGGCTGTGGACCAGCCTGCGGCAGTCCAGAAAGGACATCCTCTCCTTCTTCAGAATGAGGCGGTTCCTGGCAAGCCATATAGCGTCCTTAAAACAGTTCATAAGGCGCCAGGCCTCCCGGGTTGCCTCATCGCCGAAATTCCCAGGGAACAGGCCGTACAGCACCGCGCAGTGCGTTAGCCTGTTCCTGGGCACACAGTCACTGAGTTCAAGTTCCAGGGCGTCCAACAGGCCCTGAGCAAACGGACACTGCCAAAAGAGGTGCGAAGATGTTTCCTCCACGAAGGGGCACCGGGGGCAGTACCGCGTTTTGCACAGGTTGCGGGCATGCATGAATGACCTCAAAGGCAGTCCCCCCTGAATGGCCATCCAAGACAAGTCCTTGTGCCCGTTGGTCAGCTTTGCCGAAGCCACATTTGTCCATACAGTCTCTGCGGTGGCCGCAGCGAGCCCTGGAACGAGCTCCATAGAGTCCTGTGCTCTGATGAGCTTGTGGACAGTTTTTGGCTTCCACAAGTCGGGCTTGAGTCCCTCCAGTTGGTGTTCCCTCACAAACTTGACGACGCCCCCGTAGAACCAGGGAGTGTGCCAGTTGTAAGGGATGGAGCTGTCCCACTTGTCCCAGCTCAGACCCCTCCAGAGGGGGAGGAGGAACAGGCGAGACATGGACCTGCCCGCAGAGCCATTCTTCTGTTGCAGAGTCCTCCGCACACAGTCACATACAAAGGCTGCCCGCAGCAAGGTAGGGATATCCGGAACACCTTTTCCGCCCTTGCGGGGTTCCTTGTACATCACGGAGCGCTTCACTCTGTCCATTTTGGAGCCCCAGATGAAACAAAACACGGTCCTGGTGATGGCCCTGCAGACGGTGACATGGGGGGGCCAGGCCTGTGCTACTACACTTGATCTTAGCCAAAAGGCCGAGAAGCGATGGCCACAACGGTTTCCCGAAAACTCCCCTTCTCGGACACCACGTCCTTCTTGTTAAGGCGAAGCCAGACATACATACCCTATTATGCGCTCCACCCTCTCAGATGGCGGACCGGACGTGCTTTCACACTGCATCTCCTATTGCCTAGCACTGCCTCTGTCTTCCTTTCTGCTCTCAAATCTGAATAGCTCCACCCCCCAATCACACTGCGTCTGCTTCCACCTGATGGATGGCAGACATACACGTCTCTGTCTCTGTCTCCGTCTCTGTCTGGCATACATGACATGCAGCTAGCTCTTTGGCTGGCTGTCTCTGTAGCTGGCTGGCTGTCTCTGTGGCTGGCTGCCTAGCTGGCTAGCTTATTATTAGTACCTACCTACCTACCTACCTACCTATCTATCTATCTATCTATCTATCTATCTATCTATCTATCTATCTATCTATCTATCTATCTATCTAATCTATCCTATCTATCCTATCTATTCTATCTAATGTATCTAATCTATCTATCAAAGAACATGGAGGGTGAATTCTCCCAGCTGGAGCCGTAGGCAGGCAGCATCAGCAGGATACATCGGCCGGCCACCAGGAAATCAAATCCAAAGGAAACGGTTTAATAAACTGCACCTACCTTTCCACCTACCTGCTCGGTCGCTTGACCGGCTGCAACTGAGCTGCTTGTTGTGCTGGCAGCTGTGTATAGCAGCAAAGCCTTGATGACATCACGTCCCGCGATGACATCACCAGCACTGGCCCGGCAGCCAAGTTGTAAACAACTCTGCCAGTTGGTTGCCATGGCAACAGAGGCCAGCAAGTCTTGGACAAACAAACTTTTCGTAGCCACACTCGGGCTAATTTTTCGGGGTCGGTCCACCTGCGCACAACACACTCGAGGGATGTTTCTTGCAAAACAGTAGTTTCAGGTGCAGCCGGCTTGTTTCCTTCTTCATTCTTTTGCTCTGTTTTTTGCAAACTCATTAGGGGGTGCACTGAACCTGGAGGCACTGCAATACCAGGTCAATGCCTGGAGAGGACAGAGCAAGCTCTTTTTCCATCTCCCTGTTCTAAAAATCCATTTAATATATGGTCCCCAGATAGGGGACGTATCAGATATTAAACTGATAAGAACAGATTTTTTTGATTGAAAATATCTTTATTACAATCAGTCGTCGTCAGGCATACATAAACTGTGACGCAGCACAGTTCAATAAATAAGACACTACATACTCAGCACCATGGTACAACATACAGCACAGGCTCCCTACGCTATACATCATACCACCCGCTACACTAACATTCCTGCATACCTTAACAATCCTAAAACAACAAACAATAAAGCAATACAGACAAGTGATGGGGTAAGGGGGGTGGGAGAGAGGGGGGTAGGGAGGGGAAATCACAGGCCCGAAGCTTTATTGAAAGACAACACAACACAAGGGGAGAGGGGGAAGGAGAGGGGTATCAATCCTCTTCTTCCTGGTCCGATCTGTCCATGATGGAATAGTCTCTGAGCAGGCTGTGGACCAGCCTGCGGCAGTCCAGAAAGGACATCCTCTCCTTCTTCAGAATGAGGCGGTTCCTGGCAAGCCATATAGCGTCCTTAAAACAGTTCATAAGGCGCCAGGCCTCCCGGGTTGCCTCATCGCCGAAATTCCCAGGGAACAGGCCGTACAGCACCGCGCAGTGCGTTAGCCTGTTCCTGGGCACACAGTCACTGAGTTCAAGTTCCAGGGCGTCCAACAGGCCCTGAGCAAACGGACACTGCCAAAAGAGGTGCGAAGATGTTTCCTCCACGAAGGGGCACCGGGGGCAGTACCGCGTTTTGCACAGGTTGCGGGCATGCATGAATGACCTCAAAGGCAGTCCCCCCTGAATGGCCATCCAAGACAAGTCCTTGTGCCCGTTGGTCAGCTTTGCCGAAGCCACATTTGTCCATACAGTCTCTGCGGTGGCCGCAGCGAGCCCTGGAACGAGCTCCATAGAGTCCTGTGCTCTGATGAGCTTGTGGACAGTTTTTGGCTTCCACAAGTCGGGCTTGAGTCCCTCCAGTTGGTGTTCCCTCACAAACTTGACGACGCCCCCGTAGAACCAGGGAGTGTGCCAGTTGTAAGGGATGGAGCTGTCCCACTTGTCCCAGCTCAGACCCCTCCAGAGGGGGAGGAGGAACAGGCGAGACATGGACCTGCCCGCAGAGCCATTCTTCTGTTGCAGAGTCCTCCGCACACAGTCACATACAAAGGCTGCCCGCAGCAAGGTAGGGATATCCGGAACACCTTTTCCGCCCTTGCGGGGTTCCTTGTACATCACGGAGCGCTTCACTCTGTCCATTTTGGAGCCCCAGATGAAACAAAACACGGTCCTGGTGATGGCCCTGCAGACGGTGACATGGGGGGGCCAGGCCTGTGCTACTACACTTGATCTTAGCCAAAAGGCCGAGAAGCGATGGCCACAACGGTTTCCCGAAAACTCCCCTTCTCGGACACCACGTCCTTCTTGTTAAGGCGAAGCCAGACATACATACCCTATTATGCGCTCCACCCTCTCAGATGGCGGACCGGACGTGCTTTCACACTGCATCTCCTATTGCCTAGCACTGCCTCTGTCTTCCTTTCTGCTCTCAAATCTGAATAGCTCCACCCCCCAATCACACTGCGTCTGCTTCCACCTGATGGATGGCAGACATACACGTCTCTGTCTCTGTCTCCGTCTCTGTCTGGCATACATGACATGCAGCTAGCTCTTTGGCTGGCTGTCTCTGTAGCTGGCTGGCTGTCTCTGTGGCTGGCTGCCTAGCTGGCTAGCTTATTATTAGTACCTACCTACCTACCTACCTACCTACCTATCTATCTATCTATCTATCTATCTATCTATCTATCTATCTATCTATCTAATCTATCCTATCTATCCTATCTATTCTATCTAATGTATCTAATCTATCTATCAAAGAACATGGAGGGTGAATTCTCCCAGCTGGAGCCGTAGGCAGGCAGCATCAGCAGGATACATCGGCCGGCCACCAGGAAATCAAATCCAAAGGAAACGGTTTAATAAACTGCACCTACCTTTCCACCTACCTGCTCGGTCGCTTGACCGGCTGCAACTGAGCTGCTTGTTGTGCTGGCAGCTGTGTATAGCAGCAAAGCCTTGATGACATCACGTCCCGCGATGACATCACCAGCACTGGCCCGGCAGCCAAGTTGTAAACAACTCTGCCAGTTGGTTGCCATGGCAACAGAGGCCAGCAAGTCTTGGACAAACAAACTTTTCGTAGCCACACTCGGGCTAATTTTTCGGGGTCGGTCCACCTGCGCACAACACACTCGAGGGATGTTTCTTGCAAAACAGTAGTTTCAGGTGCAGCCGGCTTGTTTCCTTCTTCATTCTTTTGCTCTGTTTTTTGCAAACTCATTAGGGGGTGCACTGAACCTGGAGGCACTGCAATACCAGGTCAATGCCTGGAGAGGACAGAGCAAGCTCTTTTTCCATCTCCCTGTTCTAAAAATCCATTTAATATATGGTCCCCAGATAGGGGACGTATCAGATATTAAACTGATAAGAACAGATTTTTTTGATTGAAAATATCTTTATTACAATCAGTCGTCGTCAGGCATACATAAACTGTGACGCAGCACAGTTCAATAAATAAGACACTACATACTCAGCACCATGGTACAACATACAGCACAGGCTCCCTACGCTATACATCATACCACCCGCTACACTAACATTCCTGCATACCTTAACAATCCTAAAACAACAAACAATAAAGCAATACAGACAAGTGATGGGGTAAGGGGGGTGGGAGAGAGGGGGGTAGGGAGGGGAAATCACAGGCCCGAAGCTTTATTGAAAGACAACACAACACAAGGGGAGAGGGGGAAGGAGAGGGGTATCAATCCTCTTCTTCCTGGTCCGATCTGTCCATGATGGAATAGTCTCTGAGCAGGCTGTGGACCAGCCTGCGGCAGTCCAGAAAGGACATCCTCTCCTTCTTCAGAATGAGGCGGTTCCTGGCAAGCCATATAGCGTCCTTAAAACAGTTCATAAGGCGCCAGGCCTCCCGGGTTGCCTCATCGCCGAAATTCCCAGGGAACAGGCCGTACAGCACCGCGCAGTGCGTTAGCCTGTTCCTGGGCACACAGTCACTGAGTTCAAGTTCCAGGGCGTCCAACAGGCCCTGAGCAAACGGACACTGCCAAAAGAGGTGCGAAGATGTTTCCTCCACGAAGGGGCACCGGGGGCAGTACCGCGTTTTGCACAGGTTGCGGGCATGCATGAATGACCTCAAAGGCAGTCCCCCCTGAATGGCCATCCAAGACAAGTCCTTGTGCCCGTTGGTCAGCTTTGCCGAAGCCACATTTGTCCATACAGTCTCTGCGGTGGCCGCAGCGAGCCCTGGAACGAGCTCCATAGAGTCCTGTGCTCTGATGAGCTTGTGGACAGTTTTTGGCTTCCACAAGTCGGGCTTGAGTCCCTCCAGTTGGTGTTCCCTCACAAACTTGACGACGCCCCCGTAGAACCAGGGAGTGTGCCAGTTGTAAGGGATGGAGCTGTCCCACTTGTCCCAGCTCAGACCCCTCCAGAGGGGGAGGAGGAACAGGCGAGACATGGACCTGCCCGCAGAGCCATTCTTCTGTTGCAGAGTCCTCCGCACACAGTCACATACAAAGGCTGCCCGCAGCAAGGTAGGGATATCCGGAACACCTTTTCCGCCCTTGCGGGGTTCCTTGTACATCACGGAGCGCTTCACTCTGTCCATTTTGGAGCCCCAGATGAAACAAAACACGGTCCTGGTGATGGCCCTGCAGACGGTGACATGGGGGGGCCAGGCCTGTGCTACTACACTTGATCTTAGCCAAAAGGCCGAGAAGCGATGGCCACAACGGTTTCCCGAAAACTCCCCTTCTCGGACACCACGTCCTTCTTGTTAAGGCGAAGCCAGACATACATACCCTATTATGCGCTCCACCCTCTCAGATGGCGGACCGGACGTGCTTTCACACTGCATCTCCTATTGCCTAGCACTGCCTCTGTCTTCCTTTCTGCTCTCAAATCTGAATAGCTCCACCCCCCAATCACACTGCGTCTGCTTCCACCTGATGGATGGCAGACATACACGTCTCTGTCTCTGTCTCCGTCTCTGTCTGGCATACATGACATGCAGCTAGCTCTTTGGCTGGCTGTCTCTGTAGCTGGCTGGCTGTCTCTGTGGCTGGCTGCCTAGCTGGCTAGCTTATTATTAGTACCTACCTACCTACCTACCTACCTACCTATCTATCTATCTATCTATCTATCTATCTATCTATCTATCTATCTATCTATCTAATCTATCCTATCTATCCTATCTATTCTATCTAATGTATCTAATCTATCTATCAAAGAACATGGAGGGTGAATTCTCCCAGCTGGAGCCGTAGGCAGGCAGCATCAGCAGGATACATCGGCCGGCCACCAGGAAATCAAATCCAAAGGAAACGGTTTAATAAACTGCACCTACCTTTCCACCTACCTGCTCGGTCGCTTGACCGGCTGCAACTGAGCTGCTTGTTGTGCTGGCAGCTGTGTATAGCAGCAAAGCCTTGATGACATCACGTCCCGCGATGACATCACCAGCACTGGCCCGGCAGCCAAGTTGTAAACAACTCTGCCAGTTGGTTGCCATGGCAACAGAGGCCAGCAAGTCTTGGACAAACAAACTTTTCGTAGCCACACTCGGGCTAATTTTTCGGGGTCGGTCCACCTGCGCACAACACACTCGAGGGATGTTTCTTGCAAAACAGTAGTTTCAGGTGCAGCCGGCTTGTTTCCTTCTTCATTCTTTTGCTCTGTTTTTTGCAAACTCATTAGGGGGTGCACTGAACCTGGAGGCACTGCAATACCAGGTCAATGCCTGGAGAGGACAGAGCAAGCTCTTTTTCCATCTCCCTGTTCTAAAAATCCATTTAATATATGGTCCCCAGATAGGGGACGTATCAGATATTAAACTGATAAGAACAGATTTTTTTGATTGAAAATATCTTTATTACAATCAGTCGTCGTCAGGCATACATAAACTGTGACGCAGCACAGTTCAATAAATAAGACACTACATACTCAGCACCATGGTACAACATACAGCACAGGCTCCCTACGCTATACATCATACCACCCGCTACACTAACATTCCTGCATACCTTAACAATCCTAAAACAACAAACAATAAAGCAATACAGACAAGTGATGGGGTAAGGGGGGTGGGAGAGAGGGGGGTAGGGAGGGGAAATCACAGGCCCGAAGCTTATTGAAAGACAACACAACACAAGGGGAGAGGGGGAAGGAGAGGGGTATCAATCCTCTTCTTCCTGGTCCGATCTGTCCATGATGGAATAGTCTCTGAGCAGGCTGTGGACCAGCCTGCGGCAGTCCAGAAAGGACATCCTCTCCTTCTTCAGAATGAGGCGGTTCCTGGCAAGCCATATAGCGTCCTTAAAACAGTTCATAAGGCGCCAGGCCTCCCGGGTTGCCTCATCGCCGAAATTCCCAGGGAACAGGCCGTACAGCACCGCGCAGTGCGTTAGCCTGTTCCTGGGCACACAGTCACTGAGTTCAAGTTCCAGGGCGTCCAACAGGCCCTGAGCAAACGGACACTGCCAAAAGAGGTGCGAAGATGTTTCCTCCACGAAGGGGCACCGGGGGCAGTACCGCGTTTTGCACAGGTTGCGGGCATGCATGAATGACCTCAAAGGCAGTCCCCCCTGAATGGCCATCCAAGACAAGTCCTTGTGCCCGTTGGTCAGCTTTGCCGAAGCCACATTTGTCCATACAGTCTCTGCGGTGGCCGCAGCGAGCCCTGGAACGAGCTCCATAGAGTCCTGTGCTCTGATGAGCTTGTGGACAGTTTTTGGCTTCCACAAGTCGGGCTTGAGTCCCTCCAGTTGGTGTTCCCTCACAAACTTGACGACGCCCCCGTAGAACCAGGGAGTGTGCCAGTTGTAAGGGATGGAGCTGTCCCACTTGTCCCAGCTCAGACCCCTCCAGAGGGGGAGGAGGAACAGGCGAGACATGGACCTGCCCGCAGAGCCATTCTTCTGTTGCAGAGTCCTCCGCACACAGTCACATACAAAGGCTGCCCGCAGCAAGGTAGGGATATCCGGAACACCTTTTCCGCCCTTGCGGGGTTCCTTGTACATCACGGAGCGCTTCACTCTGTCCATTTTGGAGCCCCAGATGAAACAAAACACGGTCCTGGTGATGGCCCTGCAGACGGTGACATGGGGGGGCCAGGCCTGTGCTACTACACTTGATCTTAGCCAAAAGGCCGAGAAGCGATGGCCACAACGGTTTCCCGAAAACTCCCCTTCTCGGACACCACGTCCTTCTTGTTAAGGCGAAGCCAGACATACATACCCTATTATGCGCTCCACCCTCTCAGATGGCGGACCGGACGTGCTTTCACACTGCATCTCCTATTGCCTAGCACTGCCTCTGTCTTCCTTTCTGCTCTCAAATCTGAATAGCTCCACCCCCCAATCACACTGCGTCTGCTTCCACCTGATGGATGGCAGACATACACGTCTCTGTCTCTGTCTCCGTCTCTGTCTGGCATACATGACATGCAGCTAGCTCTTTGGCTGGCTGTCTCTGTAGCTGGCTGGCTGTCTCTGTGGCTGGCTGCCTAGCTGGCTAGCTTATTATTAGTACCTACCTACCTACCTACCTACCTACCTATCTATCTATCTATCTATCTATCTATCTATCTATCTATCTATCTATCTATCTATCTATCTAATCTATCCTATCTATCCTATCTATTCTATCTAATGTATCTAATCTATCTATCAAAGAACATGGAGGGTGAATTCTCCCAGCTGGAGCCGTAGGCAGGCAGCATCAGCAGGATACATCGGCCGGCCACCAGGAAATCAAATCCAAAGGAAACGGTTTAATAAACTGCACCTACCTTTCCACCTACCTGCTCGGTCGCTTGACCGGCTGCAACTGAGCTGCTTGTTGTGCTGGCAGCTGTGTATAGCAGCAAAGCCTTGATGACATCACGTCCCGCGATGACATCACCAGCACTGGCCCGGCAGCCAAGTTGTAAACAACTCTGCCAGTTGGTTGCCATGGCAACAGAGGCCAGCAAGTCTTGGACAAACAAACTTTTCGTAGCCACACTCGGGCTAATTTTTCGGGGTCGGTCCACCTGCGCACAACACACTCGAGGGATGTTTCTTGCAAAACAGTAGTTTCAGGTGCAGCCGGCTTGTTTCCTTCTTCATTCTTTTGCTCTGTTTTTTGCAAACTCATTAGGGGGTGCACTGAACCTGGAGGCACTGCAATACCAGGTCAATGCCTGGAGAGGACAGAGCAAGCTCTTTTTCCATCTCCCTGTTCTAAAAATCCATTTAATATATGGTCCCCAGATAGGGGACGTATCAGATATTAAACTGATAAGAACAGATTTTTTTGATTGAAAATATCTTTATTACAATCAGTCGTCGTCAGGCATACATAAACTGTGACGCAGCACAGTTCAATAAATAAGACACTACATACTCAGCACCATGGTACAACATACAGCACAGGCTCCCTACGCTATACATCATACCACCCGCTACACTAACATTCCTGCATACCTTAACAATCCTAAAACAACAAACAATAAAGCAATACAGACAAGTGATGGGGTAAGGGGGGTGGGAGAGAGGGGGGTAGGGAGGGGAAATCACAGGCCCGAAGCTTTATTGAAAGACAACACAACACAAGGGGAGAGGGGGAAGGAGAGGGGTATCAATCCTCTTCTTCCTGGTCCGATCTGTCCATGATGGAATAGTCTCTGAGCAGGCTGTGGACCAGCCTGCGGCAGTCCAGAAAGGACATCCTCTCCTTCTTCAGAATGAGGCGGTTCCTGGCAAGCCATATAGCGTCCTTAAAACAGTTCATAAGGCGCCAGGCCTCCCGGGTTGCCTCATCGCCGAAATTCCCAGGGAACAGGCCGTACAGCACCGCGCAGTGCGTTAGCCTGTTCCTGGGCACACAGTCACTGAGTTCAAGTTCCAGGGCGTCCAACAGGCCCTGAGCAAACGGACACTGCCAAAAGAGGTGCGAAGATGTTTCCTCCACGAAGGGGCACCGGGGGCAGTACCGCGTTTTGCACAGGTTGCGGGCATGCATGAATGACCTCAAAGGCAGTCCCCCCTGAATGGCCATCCAAGACAAGTCCTTGTGCCCGTTGGTCAGCTTTGCCGAAGCCACATTTGTCCATACAGTCTCTGCGGTGGCCGCAGCGAGCCCTGGAACGAGCTCCATAGAGTCCTGTGCTCTGATGAGCTTGTGGACAGTTTTTGGCTTCCACAAGTCGGGCTTGAGTCCCTCCAGTTGGTGTTCCCTCACAAACTTGACGACGCCCCCGTAGAACCAGGGAGTGTGCCAGTTGTAAGGGATGGAGCTGTCCCACTTGTCCCAGCTCAGACCCCTCCAGAGGGGGAGGAGGAACAGGCGAGACATGGACCTGCCCGCAGAGCCATTCTTCTGTTGCAGAGTCCTCCGCACACAGTCACATACAAAGGCTGCCCGCAGCAAGGTAGGGATATCCGGAACACCTTTTCCGCCCTTGCGGGGTTCCTTGTACATCACGGAGCGCTTCACTCTGTCCATTTTGGAGCCCCAGATGAAACAAAACACGGTCCTGGTGATGGCCCTGCAGACGGTGACATGGGGGGGCCAGGCCTGTGCTACTACACTTGATCTTAGCCAAAAGGCCGAGAAGCGATGGCCACAACGGTTTCCCGAAAACTCCCCTTCTCGGACACCACGTCCTTCTTGTTAAGGCGAAGCCAGACATACATACCCTATTATGCGCTCCACCCTCTCAGATGGCGGACCGGACGTGCTTTCACACTGCATCTCCTATTGCCTAGCACTGCCTCTGTCTTCCTTTCTGCTCTCAAATCTGAATAGCTCCACCCCCCAATCACACTGCGTCTGCTTCCACCTGATGGATGGCAGACATACACGTCTCTGTCTCTGTCTCCGTCTCTGTCTGGCATACATGACATGCAGCTAGCTCTTTGGCTGGCTGTCTCTGTAGCTGGCTGGCTGTCTCTGTGGCTGGCTGCCTAGCTGGCTAGCTTATTATTAGTACCTACCTACCTACCTACCTACCTATCTATCTATCTATCTATCTATCTATCTATCTATCTATCTATCTATCTAATCTATCCTATCTATCCTATCTATTCTATCTAATGTATCTAATCTATCTATCAAAGAACATGGAGGGTGAATTCTCCCAGCTGGAGCCGTAGGCAGGCAGCATCAGCAGGATACATCGGCCGGCCACCAGGAAATCAAATCCAAAGGAAACGGTTTAATAAACTGCACCTACCTTTCCACCTACCTGCTCGGTCGCTTGACCGGCTGCAACTGAGCTGCTTGTTGTGCTGGCAGCTGTGTATAGCAGCAAAGCCTTGATGACATCACGTCCCGCGATGACATCACCAGCACTGGCCCGGCAGCCAAGTTGTAAACAACTCTGCCAGTTGGTTGCCATGGCAACAGAGGCCAGCAAGTCTTGGACAAACAAACTTTTCGTAGCCACACTCGGGCTAATTTTTCGGGGTCGGTCCACCTGCGCACAACACACTCGAGGGATGTTTCTTGCAAAACAGTAGTTTCAGGTGCAGCCGGCTTGTTTCCTTCTTCATTCTTTTGCTCTGTTTTTTGCAAACTCATTAGGGGGTGCACTGAACCTGGAGGCACTGCAATACCAGGTCAATGCCTGGAGAGGACAGAGCAAGCTCTTTTTCCATCTCCCTGTTCTAAAAATCCATTTAATATATGGTCCCCAGATAGGGGACGTATCAGATATTAAACTGATAAGAACAGATTTTTTTGATTGAAAATATCTTTATTACAATCAGTCGTCGTCAGGCATACATAAACTGTGACGCAGCACAGTTCAATAAATAAGACACTACATACTCAGCACCATGGTACAACATACAGCACAGGCTCCCTACGCTATACATCATACCACCCGCTACACTAACATTCCTGCATACCTTAACAATCCTAAAACAACAAACAATAAAGCAATACAGACAAGTGATGGGGTAAGGGGGGTGGGAGAGAGGGGGGGTAGGGAGGGGAAATCACAGGCCCGAAGCTTTATTGAAAGACAACACAACACAAGGGGAGAGGGGGAAGGAGAGGGGTATCAATCCTCTTCTTCCTGGTCCGATCTGTCCATGATGGAATAGTCTCTGAGCAGGCTGTGGACCAGCCTGCGGCAGTCCAGAAAGGACATCCTCTCCTTCTTCAGAATGAGGCGGTTCCTGGCAAGCCATATAGCGTCCTTAAAACAGTTCATAAGGCGCCAGGCCTCCCGGGTTGCCTCATCGCCGAAATTCCCAGGGAACAGGCCGTACAGCACCGCGCAGTGCGTTAGCCTGTTCCTGGGCACACAGTCACTGAGTTCAAGTTCCAGGGCGTCCAACAGGCCCTGAGCAAACGGACACTGCCAAAAGAGGTGCGAAGATGTTTCCTCCACGAAGGGGCACCGGGGGGCAGTACCGCGTTTTGCACAGGTTGCGGGCATGCATGAATGACCTCAAAGGCAGTCCCCCCTGAATGGCCATCCAAGACAAGTCCTTGTGCCCGTTGGTCAGCTTTGCCGAAGCCACATTTGTCCATACAGTCTCTGCGGTGGCCGCAGCGAGCCCTGGAACGAGCTCCATAGAGTCCTGTGCTCTGATGAGCTTGTGGACAGTTTTTGGCTTCCACAAGTCGGGCTTGAGTCCCTCCAGTTGGTGTTCCCTCACAAACTTGACGACGCCCCCGTAGAACCAGGGAGTGTGCCAGTTGTAAGGGATGGAGCTGTCCCACTTGTCCCAGCTCAGACCCCTCCAGAGGGGGAGGAGGAACAGGCGAGACATGGACCTGCCCGCAGAGCCATTCTTCTGTTGCAGAGTCCTCCGCACACAGTCACATACAAAGGCTGCCCGCAGCAAGGTAGGGATATCCGGAACACCTTTTCCGCCCTTGCGGGGTTCCTTGTACATCACGGAGCGCTTCACTCTGTCCATTTTGGAGCCCCAGATGAAACAAAACACGGTCCTGGTGATGGCCCTGCAGACGGTGACATGGGGGGGGCCAGGCCTGTGCTACTACACTTGATCTTAGCCAAAGGCCGAGAAGCGATGGCCACAACGGTTTCCCGAAAACTCCCCTTCTCGGACACCACGTCCTTCTTGTTAAGGCGAAGCCAGACATACATACCCTATTATGCGCTCCACCCTCTCAGATGGCGGACCGGACGTGCTTTCACACTGCATCTCCTATTGCCTAGCACTGCCTCTGTCTTCCTTTCTGCTCTCAAATCTGAATAGCTCCACCCCCCAATCACACTGCGTCTGCTTCCACCTGATGGATGGCAGACATACACGTCTCTGTCTCTGTCTCCGTCTCTGTCTGGCATACATGACATGCAGCTAGCTCTTTGGCTGGCTGTCTCTGTAGCTGGCTGGCTGTCTCTGTGGCTGGCTGCCTAGCTGGCTAGCTTATTATTAGTACCTACCTACCTACCTACCTACCTACCTATCTATCTATCTATCTATCTATCTATCTATCTATCTATCTATCTATCTATCTATCTATCTATCTATCTAATCTATCCCATTATCCTATCTATTCTATCTAATGTATCTAATCTATCTATCAAAAGAACATGGAGGTGAATTCTCCCAGCTGGAGCCGTAGGCAGGCAGCATCAGCAGGATACATCGGCCGCCACCAGGAAATCAAATCCAAAGGAAACGGTTTAATAAACTGCACCTACCTTTCCACCTACCTGCTCGTCGCTTGACCGGCTGCAACTGAGCTGCTTGTTTGTGCTGGCAGCTGTGTATAGCAGCAAAGCCTTGATGACATCACGTCCCGCGATGACATCACCAGCACTGGCCCGGCAGCCAAGTTGTAAACAACTCTGCAGTTGGTTGCCATGGCAACAGAGGCCAGCAAGTCTTGGACAAACAAACTTTCGTAGCCACACTCGGGCTAATTTTTCGGGGTCGGTCCACCTGCGCACAACACACTCGAGGGATGTTTCTTGCAAAACAGTAGTTTCAGGTGCAGCCGGCTTGTTTCCTTCTTCATTCTTTTGCTCTGTTTTTTGCAAACTCATTAGGGGGTGCACTGAACCTGGAGGCACTGCAATACCAGGTCAATGCCTGGAGAGGACAGAGCAAGCTCTTTTTTCCATCTCCCTGTTCTAAAAATCCATTTAATATATGGTCCCAGATAGGGGACGTATCAGATATTAAACTGATAAGAACAGATTTTTTTGATTGAAAATATCTTTATTACAATCAGTCGTCGTCAGGCATACATAAACTGTGACGCAGCACAGTTCAATAAATAAGACACTACATACTCAGCACCATGGTACAACATACAGCACAGGCTCCCTACGCTATACATCATACCACCCGCTACACTAACATTCCTGCATACCTTAACAATCCTAAAACAACAAACAATAAAGCAATACAGACAAGTGATGGGGTAAGGGGGGTGGGAGAGAGGGGGGTAGGGAGGGGAAATCACAGGCCCGAAGCTTTATTGAAAGACAACACAACACAAGGGGAGAGGGGGAAAGGAGAGGGGTATCAATCCTCTTCTTCCTGGTCCGATCTGTCCATGATGGAATAGTCTCTGAGCAGGCTGTGGACCAGCCTGCGGCAGGTCCAGAAAGGACATCCTCTCCTTCTTCAGAATGAGGCGGTTCCTGGCAAGCCATATAGCGTCCTTAAAACAGTTCATAAGGCGCCAGGCCTCCCGGGTTGCCTCATCGCCGAAATTCCCAGGGAACAGGCCGTACAGCACCGCGCAGTGCGTTAGCCTGTTCCTGGGCACACAGTCACTGAGTTCAAGTTCCAGGGCGTCCAACAGGCCCTGAGCAAACACGGACACTGCCAAAAGAGGTGCGAAGATGTTTCCTCCACGAAGGGGCACCGGGGGCAGTACCGCGTTTTGCACAGGTTGCGGGCATGCATGAATGACCTCAAAGGCAGTCCCCCCTGAATGGCATCCAAGACAAGTCCTTGTGCCCGTTGGTCAGCTTTGCCGAAGCCACATTTGTCCATACAGTCTCTGCGGTGGCCGCAGCGAGCCCTGGAACGAGCTCCATAGAGTCCTGTGCTCTGATGAGCTTGTGGACAGTTTTTTGGCTTCCACAAGTCGGGCTTGAGTCCCTCCAGTTGGTGTTCCCTCACAAACTTGACGACGCCCCCGTAGAACCAGGGAGTGTGCCAGTTGTAAGGGATGGAGCTGTCCCACTTGTCCCAGCTCAGACCCCTCCAGAGGGGGAGGAGGAACAGGCGAGACATGGACCTGCCCGCAGAGCCATTCTTCTGTTGCAGAGTCCTCCGCACACAGTCACATACAAAGGCTGCCCGCAGCAAGGTAGGGATATCCGGAACACCTTTTCCGCCCTTGCGGGGTTCCTTGTACATCACGGAGCGCTTCACTCTGTCCATTTTGGAGCCCCAGATGAAACAAAACACGGTCCTGGTGATGGCCCTGCAGACGGTGACATGGGGGGGCCAGGCCTGTGCTACTACACTTGATCTTAGCCAAAAGGCCGAGAAGCGATGGCCACAACGGTTTTCCCGAAAACTCCCCTTCTCGGACACCACGTCCTTCTTGTTAAGGCGAAGCCAGACATACATACCCTATTATGCGCTCCACCCTCTCAGATGGCGGACCGGACGTGCTTTCACACTGCATCTCCTATTGCCTAGCACTGCCTCTGTCTTCCTTTCTGCTCTCAAATCTGAATAGCTCCACCCCCCAATCACACTGCGTCTGCTTCCACCTGATGGATGGCAGACATACACGTCTCTGTCTCTGTCTCCGTCTCTGTCTGGCATACATGACATGCAGCTAGCTCTTTGGCTGGCTGTCTCTGTAGCTGGCTGGCTGTCTCTGTGGCTGGCTGCCTAGCTGGCTAGCTTATTATTAGTACCTACCTACCTACCTACCTACCTACCTATCTATCTATCTATCTATCTATCTATCTATCTATCTATCTATCTATCTATCTATCTAATCTATCCTATCTATCCTATCTATTCTATCTAATGTATCTAATCTATCTATCAAAGAACATGGAGGGTGAATTCTCCCAGCTGGAGCCGTAGGCAGGCAGCATCAGCAGGATACATCGGCCGGCCACCAGGAAATCAAATCCAAAGGAAACGGTTTAATAAACTGCACCTACCTTTCCACCTACCTGCTCGGATCGCTTGACCGGCTGCAACTGAGCTGCTTGTTGTGCTGGCAGCTGTGTATAGCAGCAAAGCCTTGATGACATCACGTCCCGCGATGACATCACCAGCACTGGCCCGGCAGCCAAGTTGTAAACAACTCTGCCAGTTGGTTGCCATGGCAACAGAGGCCAGCAAGTCTTGGACAAACAAACTTTTCGTAGCCACACTCGGGCTAATTTTTCGGGGTCGGTCCACCTGCGCACAACACACTCGAGGGATGTTTCTTGCAAACAGTAGTTTCAGGTGCAGCCGGCTTGTTTCCTTCTTCATTCTTTTGCTCTGTTTTTTGCAAACTCATTAGGGGGTGCACTGAACCTGGAGGCACTGCAATACCAGGTCAATGCCTGGAGAGGACAGAGCAAGCTCTTTTTCCATCTCCCTGTTCTAAAAATCCATTTAATATATGGTCCCCAGATAGGGGACGTATCAGATATTAAACTGATAAGAAACGATTTTTTTGATTGAAAATATCTTTATTACAATCAGTCGTCGTCAGGCATACATAAACTGTGACGCAGCACAGTTCAATAAATAAGACACTACATACTCAGCACCATGGTACAACATACAGCACAGGCTCCCTACGCTATACATCATACCACCCGCTACACTAACATTCCTGCATACCTTAACAATCCTAAAACAACAAACAATAAAGCAATACAGACAAGTGATGGGGTAAGGGGGGTGGGAGAGAGGGGGGTAGGGAGGGGAAATCACAGGCCCGAAGCTTTATTGAAAGACAACACAACACAAGGGGAGAGGGGGAAGGAGAGGGGTATCAATCCTCTTCTTCCTGGTCCGATCTGTCCATGATGGAATAGTCTCTGAGCAGGCTGTGGACCAGCCTGCGGCAGTCCAGAAAGGACATCCTCTCCTTCTTCAGAATGAGGCGGTTCCTGGCAAGCCATATAGCGTCCTTAAAACAGTTCATAAGGCGCCAGGCCTCCCGGGTTGCCTCATCGCCGAAATTCCCAGGGAACAGGCCGTACAGCACCGCGCAGTGCGTTAGCCTGTTCCTGGGCACACAGTCACTGAGTTCAAGTTCCAGGGCGTCCAACAGGCCCTGAGCAAACGGACACTGCCAAAAGAGGTGCGAAGATGTTTCCTCCACGAAGGGGCACCGGGGGCAGTACCGCGTTTTGCACAGGTTGCGGGCATGCATGAATGACCTCAAAGGCAGTCCCCCCTGAATGGCCATCCAAGACAAGTCCTTGTGCCCGTTGGTCAGCTTTGCCGAAGCCACATTTGTCCATACAGTCTCTGCGGTGGCCGCAGCGAGCCCTGGAACGAGCTCCATAGAGTCCTGTGCTCTGATGAGCTTGTGGACAGTTTTTGGCTTCCACAAGTCGGGCTTGAGTCCCTCCAGTTGGTGTTCCCTCACAAACTTGACGACGCCCCCGTAGAACCAGGGAGTGTGCCAGTTGTAAGGGATGGAGCTGTCCCACTTGTCCCAGCTCAGACCCCTCCAGAGGGGGAGGAGGAACAGGCGAGACATGGACCTGCCCGCAGAGCCATTCTTCTGTTGCAGAGTCCTCCGCACACAGTCACATACAAAGGCTGCCCGCAGCAAGGTAGGGATATCCGGAACACCTTTTCCGCCCTTGCGGGGTTCCTTGTACATCACGGAGCGCTTCACTCTGTCCATTTTGGAGCCCCAGATGAAACAAAACACGGTCCTGGTGATGGCCCTGCAGACGGTGACATGGGGGGGCCAGGCCTGTGCTACTACACTTGATCTTAGCCAAAAGGCCGAGAAGCGATGGCCACAACGGTTTCCCGAAAACTCCCCTTCTCGGACACCACGTCCTTCTTGTTAAGGCGAAGCCAGACATACATACCCTATTATGCGCTCCACCCTCTCAGATGGCGGACCGGACGTGCTTTCACACTGCATCTCCTATTGCCTAGCACTGCCTCTGTCTTCCTTTCTGCTCTCAAATCTGAATAGCTTCCACCCCCAATCACACTGCGTCTGCTTCCACCTGATGGATGGCAGACATACACGTCTCTGTCTCTGTCTCCGTCTCTGTCTGGCATACATGACATGCAGCTAGCTCTTTGGCTGGCTGTCTCTGTAGCTGGCTGGCTGTCTCTGTGGCTGGCTGCCTAGCTGGCTAGCTTATTATTAGTACCTACCTACCTACCTACCTACCTACCTATCTATCTATCTATCTATCTATCTATCTATCTATCTATCTATCTATCTATCTATCTAATCTATCCTATCTATCCTATCTATTCTATCTAATGTATCTAATCTATCTATCAAAGAACATGGAGGGGTGAATCTCCCAGCTGGAGCCGTAGGCAGGCAGCATCAGCAGGATACATCGGACCGGCCACCAGGAAATCAAATCCAAAGGAAACGGTTTAATAAACTGCACCTACCTTTCCACCTACCTGCTCGGAGTCGCTTGACCGGCTGCAACTGAGCTGCTTGTTGTGCTGGCAGCTGTGTATAGCAGCAAAGCCTTGATGACATCACGTCCCGCGATGACATCACCAGCACTGGCCCGGCAGCCAAGTTGTAAACAAACTCTGCCAGTTGGTTGCCATGGCAACAGAGGCCAGCAAGTCTTGGACAAACAAACTTTTCGTAGCCACACTCGGGCTAATTTTTCGGGTCGGTCCACCTGCGCACAACACACTCGAGGGATGTTTCTTGCAAAACAGTAGTTTCAGGTGCAGCCGGCTTGTTTCCTTCTTCATTCTTTTGCTCTGTTTTTGCAAACTCATTAGGGGGGTGCACTGAACCTGGAGGCACTGCAATACCAGGTCAATGCCTGGAGAGGACAGAGCAAGCTCTTTTTCCATCTCCCTGTTCTAAAAAAATCCATTTAATATATGGTCCCCCAGATAGGGGACGTATCAGATATTAAACTGATAAGAACAGATTTTTTTGATTGAAAAATATCTTTATTACAATCAGTCGTCGTCAGGCATACATAAACTGTGACGGCCAGCACAGTTCAATAAATAAGACACTACATACTCAGCACCATGGTACAACATACAGCACAGGCTCCCTACGCTATACATCATACCACCCGCTACACTAACATTCCTGCATACCTTAACAATCCTAAAACAACAAACAATAAAGCAATACAGACAAGTGATGGGGTAAGGGGGGTGGGAGAGAGGGGGGTAGGGAGGGGAAATCACAGGCCCGAAGCTTTATTGAAAGACAACACAACACAAGGGGAGAGGGGGAAGGAGAGGGGTATCAATCCTCTTCTTCCTGGTCCGATCTGTCCATGATGGAATAGTCTCTGAGCAGGCTGTGGACCAGCCTGCGGCAGTCCAGAAAGGACATCCTCTCCTTCTTCAGAATGAGGCGGTTCCTGGCAAGCCATATAGCGTCCTTAAAACAGTTCATAAGGCGCCAGGCCTCCCGGGTTGCCTCATCGCCGAAATTCCCAGGGAACAGGCCGTACAGCACCGCGCAGTGCGTTAGCCTGTTCCTGGGCACACAGTCACTGAGTTCAAGTTCCAGGGCGTCCAACAGGCCCTGAGCAAACGGACACTGCCAAAAGAGGTGCGAAGATGTTTCCTCCACGAAGGGGCACCGGGGGCAGTACCGCGTTTTGCACAGGTTGCGGGCATGCATGAATGACCTCAAAGGCAGTCCCCCCTGAATGGCCATCCAAGACAAGTCCTTGTGCCCGTTGGTCAGCTTTGCCGAAGCCACATTTGTCCATACAGTCTCTGCGGTGGCCGCAGCGAGCCCTGGAACGAGCTCCATAGAGTCCTGTGCTCTGATGAGCTTGTGGACAGTTTTTGGCTTCCACAAGTCGGGCTTGAGTCCCTCCAGTTGGTGTTCCCTCACAAACTTGACGACGCCCCCGTAGAACCAGGGAGTGTGCCAGTTTGTGAGGGATGGAGCTGTCCCACTTGTCCCAGCTCAGACCCCTCCAGAGGGGGAGGAGGAACAGGCGAGACATGGACCTGCCCGCAGAGCCATTCTTCTGTTGCAGAGTCCTCCGCACACAGTCACATACAAAGGCTGCCCGCAGCAAGGTAGGGATATCCGGAACACCTTTTCCGCCCTTGCGGGGTCCTTGTACTCACGGAGCGCTTCACTCTGTCCATTTTGGAGCCCCAGATGAAAACAAAACACGGTCCTGGTGATGGCCCTGCAGACGGTGACATGTGGGGGGCCAGGCCTGTGCTACTACACTTGATCTTAGCCAAAAGGCCGAGAAGCGATGGCCACAACGGTTTCCCGAAAACTCCCCTTCTCGGACACCACGTCCTTCTTGTTAAGGCGAAGCCAGACATACATACCCTATTATGCGCTCCACCCTCTCAGATGGCGGACCGGACGTGCTTTCACACTGCATCTCCTATTGCCTAGCACTGCCTCTGTCTTCCTTTCTGCTCTCAAATCTGAATAGCTCCACCCCCCAATCACACTGCGTCTGCTTCCACCTGATGGATGGCAGACATACACGTCTCTGTCTCTGTCTCCGTCTCTGTCTGGCATACATGACATGCAGCTAGCTCTTTGGCTGGCTGTCTCTGTAGCTGGCTGGCTGTCTCTGTGGCTGGCTGCCTAGCTGGCTAGCTTATTATTAGTACCTACCTACCTACCTACCTACCTACTATCTATCTATCTATCTATCTATCTATCTATCTATCTATCTATCTATCTATCTAATCTATCCTATCTATCCTATCTATTCTATCTAATGTATCTAATCTATCTATCAAAGAACATGGAGGGTGAATTCTCCCAGCTGGAGCCGTAGGCAGGCAGCATCAGCAGGATACATCGGCCGGCCACCAGGAAATCAAATCCAAAGGAAACGGTTTAATAAACTGCACCTACCTTTCCACCTACCTGCTCGGTCGCTTGACCGGCTGCAACTGAGCTGCTTGTTGTGCTGGCAGCTGTGTATAGCAGCAAAGCCTTGATGACATCACGTCCCGCGATGACATCACCAGCACTGGCCCGGCAGCCAAGTTGTAAACAACTCTGCCAGTTGGTTGCCATGGCAACAGAGGCCAGCAAGTCTTGGACAAACAAACTTTTCGTAGCCACACTCGGGCTAATTTTTCGGGGTCGGTCCACCTGCGCACAACACACTCGAGGGATGTTTCTTGCAAAACAGTAGTTTCAGGTGCAGCCGGCTTGTTTCCTTCTTCATTCTTTTGCTCTGTTTTTTGCAAACTCATTAGGGGGTGCACTGAACCTGGAGGCACTGCAATACCAGGTCAATGCCTGGAGAGGACAGAGCAAGCTCTTTTTCCATCTCCCTGTTCTAAAAATCCATTTAATATATGGTCCCCAGATAGGGGACGTATCAGATATTAAACTGATAAGAACAGATTTTTTTTGATTGAAAATATCTTTATTACAATCAGTCGTCGTCAGGCATACATAAACTGTGACGCAGCACAGTTCAATAAATAAGACACTACATACTCAGCACATGGTACAACATACAGCACAGGCTCCCTACGCTATACATCATACCACCCGCTACACTAACATTCCTGCATACCTTAACAATTCCTAAAACAACAAACAATAAAGCAATACAGACAAGTGATGGGGTAAGGGGGGGGTGGGAGAGAGGGGGGTAGGGAGGGGAAATCACAGGCCCCGAAAGCTTTATTGAAAGACACACAACACCAGGGGAGAGGGGGAAGGAGAGGGGTATCAATCCTCTTCTTCCTGGTCCGATCTGTCCATGATTGGAATAGTCTCTGAGCAGGCTGTGGACCAGCCTGCGGCAGTCCAGAAAGGACATCCTCTCCTTCTTCAGAATGAGGCGGTTCCTGGCAAGCCATATAGCGTCTTAAAACAGTTCATAAGGCGCCAGGCCTCCCGGGTTGGCCTCATCGCCGAAATTCCCAGGAACAGGCCGTACAGCACCGCGCAGTGCGTTAGCCTGTTCCTGGGCACACAGTCACTGAGTTCAAAGTTCCAGGGCGTCCAACAGGCCCTGAGCAAACGGACACTGCCAAAAGAGGTGCGAAGATGTTTCCTCCACGAAGGGGCACCGGGGGCAGTACCAGCGTTTTGCACAGGTTGCGGGCATGCATGAATGACCTCAAAGGCAGTCCCCCCTGAATGGCCATCCAAGACAAGTCCTTGTGCCCGTTGGTCAGCTTTGCCGAAGCCACATTTGTCCATACAGTCTCTGCGGTGGCCGCAGCGAGCCCTGGAACGAGCTCCATAGAGTCCCTGTGCTCTGATGAGCTTGTGGACAGTTTTTTGGCTTCCACAAGTCGGGCTTGAGTCCCTCCAGTTGGTGTTTCCCTCACAACTTGACGACGCCCCCGTAGAACCAGGGAGTGTGCCAGTTGTAAGGGATGGAGCTGTCCCACTTGTCCCAGCTCAGACCCCTCCAGAGGGGGAGGAGGAACAGGCGAGACATGGACCTGCCCGCAGAGCCATTCCTTTCTGTTGCAGAGTCCTCCGCACACAGTCACATACAGAAGGCTGCCCGCAGCAAGGTAGGGATATCCGGAACACCTTTTCCGCCCTTGCGGGGTTCCTTGTACATCACGGAGCGCTTCACTCTGTCATTTTGGAGCCCCAGATGAAACAAAACACGGTCCTGGTGATGGCCCTCAGACGGTGACATGGGGGGCCAAGGCCTGTGCTACTACACTTGATCTTAGCCAAAAGGCCGAGAAGCGATGGCCACAACGGTTTCCCGAAAACTCCCCTTCTCGGACACCACGTCCTTCTTGTTAAGGCGAAGCCAGACATACATACCCTATTATGCGCTCCACCCTCTCAGATGGCGGACCGGACGTGCTTTCACACTGCATCTCCTATTGCCTAGCACTGCCTCTGTCTTCCTTTCTGCTCTCAAATCTGAATAGCTCCACCCCCCAATCACACTGCGTCTGCTTCCACCTGATGGATGGCAGACATACACGTCTCTGTCTCTGTCTCCGTCTCTGTCTGGCATACATGACATGCAGCTAGCTCTTTGGCTGGCTGTCTCTGTAGCTGGCTGGCTGTCTCTGTGGCTGGCTGCCTAGCTGGCTAGCTTATTATTAGTACCTACCTACCTACCTACCTACCTACCTATCTATCTATCTATCTATCTATCTATCTATCTATCTATCTATCTATCTATCTAATCTATCCTATCTATCCTATCTATTCTATCTAATGTATCTAATCTATCTATCAAAGAACATGGAGGGTGAATTCTCCCAGCTGGAGCCGTAGGCAGGCAGCATCAGCAGGATACATCGGCCGGCCACCAGGAAATCAAATCCAAAGGAAACGGTTTAATAAACTGCACCTACCTTTCCACCTACCTGCTCGGTCGCTTGACCGGCTGCAACTGAGCTGCTTGTTGTGCTGGCAGCTGTGTATAGCAGCAAAGCCTTGATGACATCACGTCCCGCGATGACATCACCAGCACTGGCCCGGCAGCCAAGTTGTAAACAACTCTGCCAGTTGGTTGCCATGGCAACAGAGGCCAGCAAGTCTTGGACAAACAAACTTTTCGTAGCCACACTCGGGCTAATTTTTCGGGGTCGGTCCACCTGCGCACAACACACTCGAGGGATGTTTCTTGCAAAACAGTAGTTTCAGGTGCAGCCGGCTTGTTTCCTTCTTCATTCTTTTGCTCTGTTTTTTGCAAACTCATTAGGGGGTGCACTGAACCTGGAGGCACTGCAATACCAGGTCAATGCCTGGAGAGGACAGAGCAAGCTCTTTTTCCATCTCCCTGTTCTAAAAATCCATTTAATATATGGTCCCCAGATAGGGGACGTATCAGATATTAAACTGATAAGAACAGATTTTTTTGATTGAAAATATCTTTATTACAATCAGTCGTCGTCAGGCATACATAAACTGTGACGCAGCACAGTTCAATAAATAAGACACTACATACTCAGCACCATGGTACAACATACAGCACAGGCTCCCTACGCTATACATCATACCACCCGCTACACTAACATTCCTGCATACCTTAACAATCCTAAAACAACAAACAATAAAGCAATACAGACAAGTGATGGGGTAAGGGGGGTGGGAGAGAGGGGGGTAGGGAGGGGAAATCACAGGCCCGAAGCTTTATTGAAAGACAACACAACACAAGGGGAGAGGGGGAAGGAGAGGGGTATCAATCCTCTTCTTCCTGGTCCGATCTGTCCATGATGGAATAGTCTCTGAGCAGGCTGTGGACCAGCCTGCGGCAGTCCAGAAAGGACATCCTCTCCTTCTTCAGAATGAGGCGGTTCCTGGCAAGCCATATAGCGTCCTTAAAACAGTTCATAAGGCGCCAGGCCTCCCGGGTTGCCTCATCGCCGAAATTCCCAGGGAACAGGCCGTACAGCACCGCGCAGTGCGTTAGCCTGTTCCTGGGCACACAGTCACTGAGTTCAAGTTCCAGGGCGTCCAACAGGCCCTGAGCAAACGGACACTGCCAAAAGAGGTGCGAAGATGTTTCCTCCACGAAGGGGCACCGGGGGCAGTACCGCGTTTTGCACAGGTTGCGGGCATGCATGAATGACCTCAAAGGCAGTCCCCCCTGAATGGCCATCCAAGACAAGTCCTTGTGCCCGTTGGTCAGCTTTGCCGAAGCCACATTTGTCCATACAGTCTCTGCGGTGGCCGCAGCGAGCCCTGGAACGAGCTCCATAGAGTCCTGTGCTCTGATGAGCTTGTGGACAGTTTTTGGCTTCCACAAGTCGGGCTTGAGTCCCTCCAGTTGGTGTTCCCTCACAAACTTGACGACGCCCCCGTAGAACCAGGGAGTGTGCCAGTTGTAAGGGATGGAGCTGTCCCACTTGTCCCAGCTCAGACCCCTCCAGAGGGGGAGGAGGAACAGGCGAGACATGGACCTGCCCGCAGAGCCATTCTTCTGTTGCAGAGTCCTCCGCACACAGTCACATACAAAGGCTGCCCGCAGCAAGGTAGGGATATCCGGAACACCTTTTCCGCCCTTGCGGGGTTCCTTGTACATCACGGAGCGCTTCACTCTGTCCATTTTGGAGCCCCAGATGAAACAAAACACGGTCCTGGTGATGGCCCTGCAGACGGTGACATGGGGGGGCCAGGCCTGTGCTACTACACTTGATCTTAGCCAAAAGGCCGAGAAGCGATGGCCACAACGGTTTCCCGAAAACTCCCCTTCTCGGACACCACGTCCTTCTTGTTAAGGCGAAGCCAGACATACATACCCTATTATGCGCTCCACCCTCTCAGATGGCGGACCGGACGTGCTTTCACACTGCATCTCCTATTGCCTAGCACTGCCTCTGTCTTCCTTTCTGCTCTCAAATCTGAATAGCTCCACCCCCCAATCACACTGCGTCTGCTTCCACCTGATGGATGGCAGACATACACGTCTCTGTCTCTGTCTCCGTCTCTGTCTGGCATACATGACATGCAGCTAGCTCTTTGGCTGGCTGTCTCTGTAGCTGGCTGGCTGTCTCTGTGGCTGGCTGCCTAGCTGGCTAGCTTATTATTAGTACCTACCTACCTACCTACCTACCTACCTATCTATCTATCTATCTATCTATCTATCTATCTATCTATCTATCTATCTATCTATCTAATCTATCCTATCTATCCTATCTATTCTATCTAATGTATCTAATCTATCTATCAAAGAACATGGAGGGTGAATTCTCCCAGCTGGAGCCGTAGGCAGGCAGCATCAGCAGGATACATCGGCCGGCCACCAGGAAATCAAATCCAAAGGAAACGGTTTAATAAACTGCACCTACCTTTCCACCTACCTGCTCGGTCGCTTGACCGGCTGCAACTGAGCTGCTTGTTGTGCTGGCAGCTGTGTATAGCAGCAAAGCCTTGATGACATCACGTCCCGCGATGACATCACCAGCACTGGCCCGGCAGCCAAGTTGTAAACAACTCTGCCAGTTGGTTGCCATGGCAACAGAGGCCAGCAAGTCTTGGACAAACAAACTTTTCGTAGCCACACTCGGGCTAATTTTTCGGGGTCGGTCCACCTGCGCACAACACACTCGAGGGATGTTTCTTGCAAAACAGTAGTTTCAGGTGCAGCCGGCTTGTTTCCTTCTTCATTCTTTTGCTCTGTTTTTTGCAAACTCATTAGGGGGTGCACTGAACCTGGAGGCACTGCAATACCAGGTCAATGCCTGGAGAGGACAGAGCAAGCTCTTTTTCCATCTCCCTGTTCTAAAAATCCATTTAATATATGGTCCCCAGATAGGGGACGTATCAGATATTAAACTGATAAGAACAGATTTTTTTGATTGAAAATATCTTTATTACAATCAGTCGTCGTCAGGCATACATAAACTGTGACGCAGCACAGTTCAATAAATAAGACACTACATACTCAGCACCATGGTACAACATACAGCACAGGCTCCCTACGCTATACATCATACCACCCGCTACACTAACATTCCTGCATACCTTAACAATCCTAAAACAACAAACAATAAAGCAATACAGACAAGTGATGGGGTAAGGGGGGTGGGAGAGAGGGGGGTAGGGAGGGGAAATCACAGGCCCGAAGCTTTATTGAAAGACAACACAACACAAGGGGAGAGGGGGAAGGAGAGGGTATCAATCCTCTTCTTCCTGGTCCGATCTGTCCATGATGGAATAGTCTCTGAGCAGGCTGTGGACCAGCCTGCGGCAGTCCAGAAAGGACATCCTCTCCTTCTTCAGAATGAGGCGGTTCCTGGCAAGCCATATAGCGTCCTTAAAACAGTTCATAAGGCGCCAGGCCTCCCGGGTTGCCTCATCGCCGAAATTCCCAGGGAACAGGCCGTACAGCACCGCGCAGTGCGTTAGCCTGTTCCTGGGCACACAGTCACTGAGTTCAAGTTCCAGGGCGTCCAACAGGCCCTGAGCAAACGGACACTGCCAAAAGAGGTGCGAAGATGTTTCCTCCACGAAGGGGCACCGGGGGCAGTACCGCGTTTTGCACAGGTTGCGGGCATGCATGAATGACCTCAAAGGCAGTCCCCCCTGAATGGCCATCCAAGACAAGTCCTTGTGCCCGTTGGTCAGCTTTGCCGAAGCCACATTTGTCCATACAGTCTCTGCGGTGGCCGCAGCGAGCCCTGGAACGAGCTCCATAGAGTCCTGTGCTCTGATGAGCTTGTGGACAGTTTTTGGCTTCCACAAGTCGGGCTTGAGTCCCTCCAGTTGGTGTTCCCTCACAAACTTGACGACGCCCCCGTAGAACCAGGGAGTGTGCCAGTTGTAAGGGATGGAGCTGTCCCACTTGTCCCAGCTCAGACCCCTCCAGAGGGGGAGGAGGAACAGGCGAGACATGGACCTGCCCGCAGAGCCATTCTTCTGTTGCAGAGTCCTCCGCACACAGTCACATACAAAGGCTGCCCGCAGCAAGGTAGGGATATCCGGAACACCTTTTCCGCCCTTGCGGGGTTCCTTGTACATCACGGAGCGCTTCACTCTGTCCATTTTGGAGCCCCAGATGAAACAAAACACGGTCCTGGTGATGGCCCTGCAGACGGTGACATGGGGGGGCCAGGCCTGTGCTACTACACTTGATCTTAGCCAAAAGGAGAGAAGCGATGGCCACAACGGTTTCCCGAAACTCCCCTTCTCGGACACCACGTCCTTCTTGTTAAGGCGAAGCCAGACATACATACCCTATTATGCGCTCCACCCTCTCGGATGGCGGACCGGACGTGCTTTCACACTGCATCTCCTATTGCCTAGCACTGCCTCTGTCTTCCTTTCTGCTCTCAAATCTGAATAGCTCCACCCCCAATCACACTGCGTCTGCTTCCACCTGATGGATGGCAGACATACACGTCTCTGTCTCTGTCTCCGTCTCTGTCTGGCATACATGACATGCAGCTAGCTCTTTGGCTGGCTGTCTCTGTAGCTGGCTGGCTGTCTCTGTGGCTGGCTGCCTAGCTGGCTAGCTTATTATTAGTACCTACCTACCTACCTACCTACCACCTATCTATCTATCTATCTATCTATCTATCTATCTATCTATCTATCTATCTATCTATCTAATCTATCCTATCTATCCTATCTATTCTATCTAATGTATCTAATCTATCTATCAAAGAACATGGAGGGTGAATTCTCCCAGCTGGAGCCGTAGGCAGGCAGCATCAGCAGGATACATCGGCCGGGCCACCAGGAAATCAAATCCAAAGGAAACGGTTAATAAACTGCACCTACCTTTCCACCTACCGCTCGGTCGCTTGACCGGCTGCAACTGAGCTGCTTGTTTGTGCTGGCAAGCTGTGTATAGCAGCAAAGCCTTGATGACATCACGTCCCGCGATGACATCACCAGCACTGGCCCGGCAGCCAAGTTGTAAACAACTCTGCCAGTTGGTTTGCCATGGCAACAGAGGCCAGCAAGTCTTGGACAAACAAACTTTCGTAGCCACACTCGGGCCTAATTTTTCGGGGTCGGTCCACCTGCGCACACACCACTCGAGGGATGTTTCTTGCAAAACAGTAGTTTCAGGTGCGCCGGCTTGTTTCCTTCTTCATTCTTTTGCTCTGTTTTTTGCAAACTCATTAGGGGGTGCACTGAACCTGGAGGCACTGCAATACCAGGTCAATCCTGGAGAGGACAGAGCAAGCTCTTTTTTCCATCTCCCTGTTCTAAAAATCCATTTAATATATGGTCCCCAGATAGGGGACGTATCAGATATTAAACTGATAAGAACAGATTTTTTTGATTGAAAATATCTTTATTACAATCAGTCGTCGTCAGGCATACATAAACTGTGACGCAGCACAGTTCAATAAATAAGACACTACATACTCAGCACCATGGTACAACATACAGCACAGGCTCCCTACGCTATACATCATACCACCCGCTACACTAACATTCCTGCATACCTTAACAATCCTAAAACAACAAACAATAATGCAATACAGACAAGTGATGGGGTAAGGGGGGTGGGCGAGAGGGGGGGAGGGAGGGGACATCACAGGCCCGAAGCTTTATTGAAAGACAACACAACACAAGGGGAGAGGGGAAGGAGAGGGGTATCAATCCTCTTCTTCCTGGTCCGATCTGTCCATGATGGAATAGTCTCTGAGCAGGCTGTGGACCAGCCTGCGGCAGTCCAGAAAGGACATCCTCTCCTTCTTCAGAATGAGGCGGTTCCTGGCAAGCCATATAGCGTCCTTAAAACAGTTCATAAGGCGCCAGGCCTCCCGGGTTGCCTCATCGCCGAAATTCCCAGGGAACAGGCCGTACAGCACCGCGCAGTGCGTTAGCCTGTTCCTGGGCACACAGTCACTGAGTTCAAGTTCCAGGGCGTCCAACAGGCCCTGAGCAAACGGACACTGCCAAAAGAGGTGCGAAGATGTTTCCTCCACGAAGGGGCACCGGGGGCAGTACCGCGTTTTGCACAGGTTGCGGGCATGCATGAATGACCTCAAAGGCAGTCCCCCCTGAATGGCCATCCAAGACAAGTCCTTGTGCCCGTTGGTCAGCTTTGCCGAAGCCACATTTGTCCATACAGTCTCTGCGGTGGCCGCAGCGAGCCCTGGAACGAGCTCCATAGAGTCCTGTGCTCTGATGAGCTTGTGGACAGTTTTTGGCTTCCACAAGTCGGGCTTGAGTCCCTCCAGTTGGTGTTCCCTCACAAACTTGACGACGCCCCCGTAGAACCAGGGAGTGTGCCAGTTGTAAGGGATGGAGCTGTCCCACTTGTCCCAGCTCAGACCCCTCCAGAGGGGAGGAGGAACAGGCGAGACATGGACCTGCCCGCAGAGCCATTCTTCTGTTGCAGAGTCCTCCGCACACAGTCACATACAAAGGCTGCCCGCAGCAAGGTAGGGATATCCGGAACACCTTTTCCGCCCTTGCGGGGTTCCTTGTACATCACGGAGCGCTTCACTCTGTCCATTTTGGAGCCCAGATGAAACAAAACACGGTCCTGGTGATGGCCCTGCAGACGGTGACATGGGGGGGCCAGGCCTGTGCTACTACACTTGATCTTAGCCAAAAGGCCGAGAAGCGATGGCCACAACGGTTTTCCCGAAAACTCCCCTTCTCGGACACCACGTCCTTCTTGTTAAGGCGAAGCCAGACATACATACCCTATTATGCGCTCCACCCTCTCAGATGGCGGACCGGACGTGCTTTCACACTGCATCTCCTATTGCCTAGCACTGCCTCTGTCTTCCTTTCTGCTCTCAAATCTGAATAGCTCCACCCCCCAATCACACTGCGTCTGCTTCCACCTGATGGATGGCAGACATACACGTCTCTGTCTCTGTCTCCGTCTCTGTCTGGCATACATGACATGCAGCTAGCTCTTTGGCTGGCTGTCTCTGTAGCTGGCTGGCTGTCTCTGTGGCTGGCTGCCTAGCTGGCTAGCTTATTATTAGTACCTACCTACCTACCTACCTACCTACCTATCTATCTATCTATCTATCTATCTATCTATCTATCTATCTATCTATCTATCTATCTATCTAATCTATCCTATCTATCCTATCTATTCTATCTAATGTATCTAATCTATCTATCAAAGAACATGGAGGGTGAATTCTCCCAGCTGGAGCCGTAGGCAGGCAGCATCAGCAGGATACATCGGCCGGCCACCAGGAAATCAAATCCAAAGGAAACGGTTTAATAAACTGCACCTACCTTTCCACCTACCTGCTCGGTCGCTTGACCGGCTGCAACTGAGCTGCTTGTTGTGCTGGCAGCTGTGTATAGCAGCAAAGCCTTGATGACATCACGTCCCGCGATGACATCACCAGCACTGGCCCGGCAGCCAAGTTGTAAACAACTCTGCCAGTTGGTTGCCATGGCAACAGAGGCCAGCAAGTCTTGGACAAACAAACTTTTCGTAGCCACACTCGGGCTAATTTTTCGGGGTCGGTCCACCTGCGCACAACACACTCGAGGGATGTTTCTTGCAAAACAGTAGTTTCAGGTGCAGCCGGCTTGTTTCCTTCTTCATTCTTTTGCTCTGTTTTTTGCAAACTCATTAGGGGGTGCACTGAACCTGGAGGCACTGCAATACCAGGTCAATGCCTGGAGAGGACAGAGCAAGCTCTTTTTCCATCTCCCTGTTCTAAAAATCCATTTAATATATGGTCCCCAGATAGGGGACGTATCAGATATTAAACTGATAAGAACAGATTTTTTTGATTGAAAATATCTTTATTACAATCAGTCGTCGTCAGGCATACATAAACTGTGACGCAGCACAGTTCAATAAATAAGACACTACATACTCAGCACCATGGTACAACATACAGCACAGGCTCCCTACGCTATACATCATACCACCCGCTACACTAACATTCCTGCATACCTTAACAATCCTAAAACAACAAACAATAAAGCAATACAGACAAGTGATGGGGTAAGGGGGGGGAGAGAGGGGGTAGGGAGGGAAATCACAGGCCCGAAGCTTTATTGAAAGACAACACAACACAAGGGGAGAGGGGAAGGAGAGGGGTATCAATCCTCTTCTTCCTGGTCCGATCTGTCCATGATGGAATAGTCTCTGAGCAGGCTGTGGACCAGCCTGCGGCAGTCCAGAAAGGACATCCTCTCCTTCTTCAGAATGAGGCGGTTCCTGGCAAGCCATATAGCGTCCTTAAAACAGTTCATAAGGCGCCAGGCCTCCCGGGTTGCCTCATCGCCGAAATTCCCAGGGAACAGGCCGTACAGCACCGCGCAGTGCGTTAGCCTGTTCCTGGGCACACAGTCACTGAGTTCAAGTTCCAGGGCGTCCAACAGGCCCTGAGCAAACGGACACTGCCAAAAGAGGTGCGAAGATGTTTCCTCCACGAAGGGGCACCGGGGGCAGTACCGCGTTTTGCACAGGTTGCGGGCATGCATGAATGACCTCAAAGGCAGTCCCCCTGAATGGCCATCCAAGACAAGTCCTTGTGCCCGTTGGTCAGCTTTGCCGAAGCCACATTTGTCCATACAGTCTCTGCGGTGGCCGCAGCGAGCCCTGGAACGAGCTCCATAGAGTCCTGTGCTCTGATGAGCTTGTGGACAGTTTTTGGCTTCCACAAGTCGGGCTTGAGTCCCTCCAGTTGGTGTTCCCTCACAAACTTGACGACGCCCCCGTAGAACCAGGGAGTGTGCCAGTTGTAAGGGATGGAGCTGTCCCACTTGTCCCAGCTCAGACCCCTCCAGAGGGGGAGGAGGAACAGGCGAGACATGGACCTGCCCGCAGAGCCATTCTTCTGTTGCAGAGTCCTCCGCACACAGTCACATACAAAGGCTGCCCGCAGCAAGGTAGGGATATCCGGAACACCTTTTCCGCCCTTGCGGGGTTCCTTGTACATCACGGAGCGCTTCACTCTGTCCATTTTGGAGCCCCAGATGAAACAAAACACGGTCCTGGTGATGGCCCTGCAGACGGTGACATGGGGGGGCCAGGCCTGTGCTACTACACTTGATCTTAGCCAAAAGGCCGAGAAGCGATGGCCACAACGGTTTCCCGAAAACTCCCCTTCTCGGACACCACGTCCTTCTTGTTAAGGCGAAGCCAGACATACATACCCTATTATGCGCTCCACCCTCTCAGATGGCGGACCGGACGTGCTTTCACACTGCATCTCCTATTGCCTAGCACTGCCTCTGTCTTCCTTTCTGCTCTCAAATCTGAATAGCTCCACCCCCCAATCACACTGCGTCTGCTTCCACCTGATGGATGGCAGACATACACGTCTCTGTCTCTGTCTCCGTCTCTGTCTGGCATACATGACATGCAGCTAGCTCTTTGGCTGGCTGTCTCTGTAGCTGGCTGGCTGTCTCTGTGGCTGGCTGCCTAGCTGGCTAGCTTATTATTAGTACCTACCTACCTACCTACCTACCTACCTATCTATCTATCTATCTATCTATCTATCTATCTATCTATCTATCTATCTAATCTATCCTATCTATCCTATCTATTCTATCTAATGTATCTAATCTATCTATCAAAGAACATGGAGGGTGAATTCTCCCAGCTGGAGCCGTAGGCAGGCAGCATCAGCAGGATACATCGGCCGGCCACCAGGAAATCAAATCCAAAGGAAACGGTTTAATAAACTGCACCTACCTTTCCACCTACCTGCTCGGTCGCTTGACCGGCTGCAACTGAGCTGCTTGTTGTGCTGGCAGCTGTGTATAGCAGCAAAGCCTTGATGACATCACGTCCCGCGATGACATCACCAGCACTGGCCCGGCAGCCAAGTTGTAAACAACTCTGCCAGTTGGTTGCCATGGCAACAGAGGCCAGCAAGTCTTGGACAAACAAACTTTTCGTAGCCACACTCGGGCTAATTTTTCGGGGTCGGTCCACCTGCGCACAACACACTCGAGGGATGTTTCTTGCAAAACAGTAGTTTCAGGTGCAGCCGGCTTGTTTCCTTCTTCATTCTTTTGCTCTGTTTTTTGCAAACTCATTAGGGGGTGCACTGAACCTGGAGGCACTGCAATACCAGGTCAATGCCTGGAGAGGACAGAGCAAGCTCTTTTTCCATCTCCCTGTTCTAAAAATCCATTTAATATATGGTCCCCAGATAGGGGACGTATCAGATATTAAACTGATAAGAACAGATTTTTTTGATTGAAAATATCTTTATTACAATCAGTCGTCGTCAGGCATACATAAACTGTGACGCAGCACAGTTCAATAAATAAGACACTACATACTCAGCACCATGGTACAACATACAGCACAGGCTCCCTACGCTATACATCATACCACCCGCTACACTAACATTCCTGCATACCTTAACAATCCTAAAACAACAAACAATAAAGCAATACAGACAAGTGATGGGGTAAGGGGGGTGGGAGAGAGGGGGGTAGGGAGGGGAAATCACAGGCCCGAAGCTTTATTGAAAGACAACACAACACAGGGGAGGGGGGAAGGAGAGGGGTATCAATCCTCTTCTTCCTGGTCCGATCTGTCCATGATGGAATAGTCTCTGAGCAGGCTGTGGACCAGCCTGCGGCAGTCCAGAAAGGACATCCTCTCCTTCTTCAGAATGAGGCGGTTCCTGGCAAGCCATATAGCGTCCTTAAAACAGTTCATAAGGCGCCAGGCCTCCCGGGTTGCCTCATCGCCGAAATTCCCAGGGAACAGGCCGTACAGCACCGCGCAGTGCGTTAGCCTGTTCCTGGGCACACAGTCACTGAGTTCAAGTTCCAGGGCGTCCAACAGGCCCTGAGCAAACGGACACTGCCAAAAGAGGTGCGAAGATGTTTCCTCCACGAAGGGGCACCGGGGGCAGTACCGCGTTTTGCACAGGTTGCGGGCATGCATGAATGACCTCAAAGGCAGTCCCCCCTGAATGGCCATCCAAGACAAGTCCTTGTGCCCGTTGGTCAGCTTTGCCGAAGCCACATTTGTCCATACAGTCTCTGCGGTGGCCGCAGCGAGCCCTGGAACGAGCTCCATAGAGTCCTGTGCTCTGATGAGCTTGTGGACAGTTTTTGGCTTCCACAAGTCGGGCTTGAGTCCCTCCAGTTGGTGTTCCCTCACAAACTTGACGACGCCCCCGTAGAACCAGGGAGTGTGCCAGTTGTAAGGGATGGAGCTGTCCCACTTGTCCCAGCTCAGACCCCTCCAGAGGGGGAGGAGGAACAGGCGAGACATGGACCTGCCCGCAGAGCCATTCTTCTGTTGCAGAGTCCTCCGCACACAGTCACATACAAAGGCTGCCCGCAGCAAGGTAGGGATATCCGGAACACCTTTTCCGCCCTTGCGGGGTTCCTTGTACATCACGGAGCGCTTCACTCTGTCCATTTTGGAGCCCCAGATGAAACAAAACACGGTCCTGGTGATGGCCCTGCAGACGGTGACATGGGGGGGCCAGGCCTGTGCTACTACACTTGATCTTAGCCAAAAGGCCGAGAAGCGATGGCCACAACGGTTTCCCGAAAACTCCCCTTCTCGGACACCACGTCCTTCTTGTTAAGGCGAAGCCAGACATACATACCCTATTATGCGCTCCACCCTCTCAGATGGCGGACCGGACGTGCTTTCACACTGCATCTCCTATTGCCTAGCACTGCCTCTGTCTCCTTTCTGCTCTCAAATCTGAATAGCTCCACCCCCCAATCACACTGCGTCTGCTTCCACCTGATGGATGGCAGACATACACGTCTCTGTCTCTGTCTCCGTCTCTGTCTGGCATACATGACATGCAGCTAGCTCTTTGGCTGGCTGTCTCTGTAGCTGGCTGGCTGTCTCTGTGGCTGGCTGCCTAGCTGGCTAGCTTATTATTAGTACCTACCTACCTACCTACCTACCTATCTATCTATCTATCTATCTATCTATCTATCTATCTATCTATCTATCTAATCTATCCTATCTATCCTATCTATTCTATCTAATGTATCTAATCTATCTATCAAAGAACATGGAGGGTGAATTCTCCCAGCTGGAGCCGTAGGCAGGCAGCATCAGCAGGATACATCGGCCGGCCACCAGGAAATCAAATCCAAAGGAAACGGTTTAATAAACTGCACCTACCTTTCCACCTACCTGCTCGGTCGCTTGACCGGCTGCAACTGAGCTGCTTGTTGTGCTGGCAGCTGTGTATAGCAGCAAAGCCTTGATGACATCACGTCCCGCGATGACATCACCAGCACTGGCCCGGCAGCCAAGTTGTAAACAACTCTGCCAGTTGTTGCCATGGCAACAGAGGCCACAAGTCTTGGACAAACAAACTTTTCGTAGCCACACTCGGGCTAATTTTTCGGGGTCGTCCACCTGCGCACAACACACTCGAGGGATGTTTCTTGCAAAACAGTAGTTTCAGGTGCAGCCGGCTTGTTTCCTTCTTCATTCTTTTGCTCTGTTTTTTGCAAACTCATGGGGGTGCACTGAACCTGGAGGCACTGCAATACCAGGTCAATGCCTGGAGAGGACAGAGCAAGCTCTTTTTCCATCTCCCTGTTCTAAAAATCCATTTAATATATGGTCCCCAGATAGGGGACGTATCAGATATTAAACTGATAAGAACAGATTTTTTTGATTGAAAATATCTTTATTACAATCAGTCGTCGTCAGGCATACATAAACTGTGACGCAGCACAGTTCAATAAATAAGACACTACATACTCAGCACCATGGTACAACATACAGCACAGGCTCCCTACGCTATACATCATACCACCCGCTACACTAACATTCCTGCATACCTTAACAATCCTAAAACAACAAACAATAAAGCAATACAGACAAGTGATGGGGTAAGGGGGGTGGGAGAGAGGGGGTAGGGAGGGGAATCACAGGCCCGAAGCTTTATTGAAAGACAACACAACACAAGGGGAGAGGGGGAGGAGAGGGGTATCAATCCTCTTCTTCCTGGTCCGATCTGTCCATGATGGAATAGTCTCTGAGCAGGCTGTGGACCAGCCTGCGGCAGTCCAGAAAGGACATCCTCTCCTTCTTCAGAATGAGGCGGTTCCTGGCAAGCCATATAGCGTCCTTAAAACAGTTCATAAGGCGCCAGGCCTCCCGGGTTGCCTCATCGCCGAAATTCCCAGGGAACAGGCCGTACAGCACCGCGCAGTGCGTTAGCCTGTTCCTGGGCACACAGTCACTGAGTTCAAGTTCCAGGGCGTCCAACAGGCCCTGAGCAAACGGACACTGCCAAAAGAGGTGCGAAGATGTTTCCTCCACGAAGGGGCACCGGGGCAGTACCGCGTTTTGCACAGGTTGCGGGCATGCATGAATGACCTCAAAGGCAGTCCCCCCTGAATGGCCATCCAAGACAAGTCCTTGTGCCCGTTGGTCAGCTTTGCCGAAGCCACATTTGTCCATACAGTCTCTGCGGTGGCCGCAGCGAGCCCTGGAACGAGCTCCATAGAGTCCTGTGCTCTGATGAGCTTGTGGACAGTTTTTGGCTTCCACAAGTCGGGCTTGAGTCCCTCCAGTTGGTGTTCCCTCACAAACTTGACGACGCCCCCGTAGAACCAGGGAGTGTGCCAGTTGTAAGGGATGGAGCTGTCCCACTTGTCCCAGCTCAGACCCCTCCAGAGGGGGAGGAGGAACAGGCGAGACATGGACCTGCCCGCAGAGCCATTCTTCTGTTGCAGAGTCCTCCGCACACAGTCACATACAAAGGCTGCCCGCAGCAAGGTAGGGATATCCGGAACACCTTTTCCGCCCTTGCGGGGTTCCTTGTACATCACGGAGCGCTTCACTCTGTCCATTTTGGAGCCCCAGATGAACAAAACACGGTCCTGGTGATGGCCCTGCAGACGGTGACATGGGGGGGCCAGGCCTGTGCTACTACACTTGATCTTAGCCAAAAGGCCGAGAAGCGATGGCCACAACGGTTTCCCGAAAACTCCCCTTCTCGGACACCGTCCTTCTTGTTAAGGCGAAGCCAGACATACATACCCTATTATGCGCTCCACCCTCTCAGATGGCGGACCGGACGTGCTTTCACACTGCATCTCCTATTGCCTAGCACTGCCTCTGTCTTCCTTTCTGCTCTCAAATCTGAATAGCTCCACCCCCCAATCACACTGCGTCTGCTTCCACCTGATGGATGGCAGACATACACGTCTCTGTCTCTGTCTCCGTCTCTGTCTGGCATACATGACATGCAGCTAGCTCTTTGGCTGGCTGTCTCTGTAGCTGGCTGGCTGTCTCTGTGGCTGGCTGCCTAGCTGGCTAGCTTATTATTAGTACCTACCTACCTACCTACCTACCTACCTATCTATCTATCTATCTATCTATCTATCTATCTATCTATCTATCTATCTATCTATCTAATCTATCCTATCTATCCTATCTATTCTATCTAATGTATCTAATCTATCTATCAAAGAACATGGAGGGTGAATTCTCCCAGCTGGAGCCGTAGGCAGGCAGCATCAGCAGGATACATCGGCCGGCCACCAGGAAATCAATCCAAAGGAAACGGTTTAATAAACTGCACCTACCTTTCCACCTACCTGCTCGTCGCTTGACCGGCTGCAACTGAGCTGCTTGTTGTGCTGGCAGCTGTGTATAGCAGCAAAGCCTTGATGACATCACGTCCCGCGATGACATCACCAGCACTGGCCCGGCAGCCAAGTTGTAAACAACTCTGCCAGTTGGTTGCCATGGCAACAGAGGCCAGCAAGTCTTGGACAAACAAACTTTTCGTAGCCACACTCGGGCTAATTTTTCGGGTCGGTCCACCTGCGCACACACACTCGAGGGATGTTTCTTGCAAAACAGTAGTTTCAGGTGCAGCCGGCTTGTTTCCTCCTCTCATTCTTTTGCTCTGTTTTTTGCAAACTCATTAGGGGGTGCACTGAACCTGGAGGCACTGCAATACCAGGTCAATGCCTGGAGAGGACAGAGCAAGCTCTTTTTCCATCTCCCTGTTCTAAAAATCCATTTAATATATGGTCCCCAGATAGGGGACGTATCAGATATTAAACTGATAAGAACAGATTTTTTTGATTGAAAATATCTTTATTACAATCAGTCGTCGTCAGGCATACATAAACTGTGACGCAGCACAGTTCAATAAATAAGACACTACATACTCAGCACCATGGTACAACATACAGCACAGGCTCCCTACGCTATACATCATACCACCCGCTACACTAACATTCCTGCATACCTTAACAATCCTAAAACAACAACAATAAAGCAATACAGACAAGTGATGGGTAAGGGGGGGGGTGGGAGAGAGGGGGGTAGGGAGGGGAAATCACAGGCCCGAAGCTTTATTGAAAGACAACACAACACAGGGGAGAGGGGAAGGAGAGGGGTATCAATCCTCTTCTTCCTGGTCCGATCTGTCCATGATGGAATAGTCTCTGAGCAGGCTGTGGACCAGCCTGCGGCAGTCCAGAAGGACATCCTCTCCTTCTTCAGAATGAGGCGGTTCCTGGCAAGCCATATAGCGTCCTTAAAACAGTTCATAAGGGCC